>NC_133618.1:22380701-22680701 GCF_048593235.1 Sminthopsis crassicaudata
AGCTAGCTATCATCATTACAATTAGTAACTTTTTTTCCCCTTTGCTGAGGCAATTGGGGTTAAATGATTTGTCCTGGATCACACATCTAAAAAGTAGTAAGTGTTTGAGGCCATTTAAAGTAGTGATCTTTTTACTACAGAATACCATGTCTTCCCAAGACTAGACTTAACATTTATCAGTGAAAGAACAACACTTTGATACTATTATTATATTGTAAACTAAGACTCAATGTATAGTAATGCAATACAGAGTAGAGAACACTGACCATGGCATCAGGAGTACTTGAATTAAAATCTGGCTTCTATTGAAGATAAGAAAGAAATGTCAAATGACTCTTTGCCAAGAAAACTCAAATGGGGTCATGAAGAGTTGAACATAACTGAAATGACTCAATCATAATAAGAAAGTATCATTAGCTTAGACCCAAAATGTGCTTTCTTTATGAAGTAAGAGACAGATATCCTAAGCACCAAATTCTGGGAGTCCATTGGATGAGGTAAGGTTCTAAGGACATCAGCTAGATTGCAAGTCAGGCTTGACAAATGGCCTTCCTCAGCAGATACTTACTTATTTGTTAATGTTGATTTGCCATTTATACTTGGCACTTGGAAAGATGCATAGAAATAAATGCCATAAACACTTTAACATTTAATTCCCACTCTTATCCTTGTATGGTCAATATAATAGAGATACAGAGACAGACATAGAGTCAGAGGTAGAGACAGTGAGACACAAAGAGACAGACAGAAAGACAGGGACAGATCAGAGGGAGACAAACAAACAGAGACAAAGAAAGATAGGCAGAGAGCACTTTCAAAAAAAGTTTTTAAAGAAGATAAAATTCCACATGGCAATGAATATTGGATTGTCAGTGAGAGAAACAGTGATACCATATTAGCCTTCCAAGTTCATTAACATTTCTGGGCCTAAGTTTCTTCAATTATGAAATCAAATTATCAGACTAGAGGCCATCCAAATTCATTTCCACTTCTAGCTGGTATCTCTTCTTACCTTTTCATTTCATAGTTGAGGAAATTGAGGAATAGGTAATCTAAGTTCGTTGTCCATGATGATGTAATAAGTAGCAGAGTTGGTATTTGGACCCAGGTTCTGTGATCCTCAAATGTCATTTTCTTTTCACTTCACCCCACATCAAGAACTTTTTAGTAACGAGAGAAGGTATGAATATATACCAGCAATGAATATATAAATATATTGTTACAGGGACAAGTTGAAGGATAGAATTGACAACATGAAGTGTTGATCCCTGAGTTTATTGAATTACTAGATAGTGGATAGGTAGTAGATAGTGGATGTAGAGTCAGGAAAACTCATCTTCCTGAGTTAAAATCTGCCCTCAGAAACTTAGTAGCTGTGTGCCTCGGGGTAAGTTATTTAATCCTGCTTGCTTCAGTTTTCTTATCTATAAAATGAGTTAGAGAAGGAAATGATAAACTGCTCCAGAATCTTTTCCAGGAAAACACAAAGGAGATCATAAAGAGTTGCACATGACTGAAAAAGACTAAATAGCAACAATTAATATGTCTCTGGGGAAGAAAAAACTTACCAAAAAGATATATGCTAGACTTGGACCCCCAAAAAATCTAATTCAGAATTTTAACCAAGACAGTTTTATCTTTGTGACCATAAACAATTCACTTTGATCCTCAGATTCCTCTTGGATAAAATGAAGATAATACTATCAGCTGTCTCACAAGGTTTCAAGGAAATGAAATAATTCATTTAAAAGAATTTTTGAACTTTAAAGCACTAAATAAAAATCAGATTCTGATGCTATCATAAAGGTGACAAAAAAAGAGAGTAACAACATGGTGTGGGTGTTTTTGAGTGACAACTTTCTATGTGAAATGGAGCTACTGATATCATCTTGTTTTGCTTTGGAGTGCTCCAAAAGAGAACAAATATGGAGTTTGTGCATCGTCTACTCTGTCCCTAGCTGTACAAAGACTAAGACATGAGTCCTGGTTACAGAGTTGTACTATAATCCATGCAGAAAATATCTTGTAGGCATTTGAAAAATATAAAAGACAAGGAGAGGTAAATAGGCATTCCCATGTTCTGTCAAGGAGATGGAGATCTTCCAGACACTTCTATCTCTTTATCTTGCAAAGAAACAGCTTTGTAATTTTATGTGAAAAGCACATTGACTGGAGCCATACAAACTTTCCTTTTCCTTCCTTCCTTCCTCCCTTCCTTCCTCCCTCCCTCCCTCCCTCCCTCCCTTCCTTCCTTCCTTCCTTCCTACCTTCCTTCCTTCCTTCCTTCCTTCCTTCCTTCCTTCCTTCCTTCCTTCCTTCCTTCCTTCCTTCCTTCCTTCCTTCATTTCTTCCTTCCTTCCATCCTTCCTTCCTACCTATCTGCCTTTCTTCCACCCTTTCTTCTTTGTTTCTTTCTTCCTAACCTCCTTTCTTTTCCTTTCTTTCTTTCTTCATCCCTTCATCTTATGTTATTTTCCCTTTTTCCTTTCTCTTCCTCTCTCTCTCTCTCTGTTTCTTTCTATGTCTCTGTCTCACTTTGTCTCTTTCTCTTTCTGTCTCTGTGTCTCTGTCTCTGTCTCTTTCTCCCTCTCTCTCTTCTTCCTCTTTCTTTCCCTCTCCCTCTTCCTCCTTTCCTTCCCCCCTTCTCTCTCTCTCTCTCTCTCTCTCTCTCTCTCTCTCTCTCTCTCTCTCTCTCTCTCTCTCTCTCTCTCTCTCTGTTAAGTGACTTACCCAAGGTTACATACCTAGTATGTAATTGAAATATGATCTGTCAAAGTCCCAAGCACTTAACTAACATATTTGGGCCAAGAACCCAGGCCCTGAACTCCATGCTCACATTCACAATCTCTGACTCCATCTTCTTCAGATGAAACTAATTGTAACTGAATTTGAACAATGTAATGTTAAGGGATAAATTACCCTCACACAGAGGTGGTTTACATGCATATGATTTTAGAGCTATATTCAGGAAATCAACAATGCATATTTTAGATCTTTCTGTATTCTATTGATTTAACCCCATTTTCCATGATGCGCAAGTGATTTTTATAAACAGGAAAAATGTGGGCCATCAATGGTGAAACTCTGTTCATACAAATACATATCATCATCTTTGTAAGCTGCAGACAATACAAGTAGGAGATGTGGTGAATTTATCACTGGACTTCAAGTCAAAAATATTCAAGATCAAATTCTGCCTCAGAAACTTAACCTTTGAATTCCTAACTTTACTTTTTTTCTTTTCTTTTTTTTTAATAAAATCTTTATGTGCAAAATGGAGGATATTAATTGATGATCCCTTACAGTTTAAAATGTATTCAGATTAGGAGAGAAAATTTCCACTTTGGAAGTTCTCTATAGCAATGAAATCACAAATCTAGTCCAAATTCAAAATTAGCATATAGAGATCACTTAAAAGTTTCTTCCTCTACTTATTGACATAGTAGCTCTTAAGACCCTATATCTGTTTCCTGCTAAAATAACAAGTCTCCTTTGAATCTAACATAAAATATTTACTTAAAATTAAGCTAAAAGTTTTTTTTTTTTAAATGCCATCAGAATGTGAATAGAAACTATTAGACTTTCCTACCAATTCATAAGTTATTTGTATAGGAGAGTGAGACCACATTTACAGAATTTTAGTGGGAAAACAGTAAGTAAACCCATGTATCAAGTCAAATCACATCCCTGGGATTATATATAGCCTTTGATGCCACTATTTCTTTCAGGAGCAATATGCACCACATATAACTGCCAGATGCCCCTTTTACCATCCAAAATCCCACTAACAAAAAGGTCAGTACTTTACACCTCCAATAACAAACAATAATGACCCCAGAGATTCAAAAGAACATATTGAAGGAAATAAATTTGCCATTTGGTTAAAAAAAAAACATTTAAGAGGGATGGTGGTCAGAATTCAAAAATCTCTTGAAAATGTCTCTGAGAATGTCAGGCCTCATTAGTGTTTTCTCTTCAGTACAGATAATAAGCTTAGGAGATATTATGAAGTCAAAAGGATAAGAAAAAAATCGCATCTCAGAAAAATGTGAAAGCAACAATGGATGAACAAATCTCCTCATGATGCTGAAACCAGGGTTATGAACTTTAAATAATAGTATGATCCTGGAAAAATCCCAAGGTGACCTTCAATAAATTTTTAAAAAATTAAAATTGTAGCAAAGGTAGAATATTACACTATGCAAAGTATGAGATACAAAAATTAGAATTGTAATGAATCCAGCTTCCCTACTCTGGGGGGAATTGGATGAAGAATGGAGTTTACACTTCCAATATCTATATTTTTTGGATTTTACTTCATTGTTTTTAGTGTGTGATAATGGAGAGTTCGATAAAAAGGGGATATATGAGAGATTCTATAAATATCAAAATAACCTTTCTCAAGCATAAGAGTGATCATGTTGCTATTATATAACAATATTCAGTGGCTCCCTACTGTCTCCAGTGGGGAAAAAAGAAATGTATGCTTCTTACAAGACATTTAAAGCTTTTCACATGCTGATTCCTACCTACTTTGCCAGACATTTTATATTATTCCTCTTCACATATTCTGCATTCCAATTAAACTGACCTTCAAGATGCTCTATAAATTCATGAGTCTTTCTCCCATCACCATTTCTTTGTTCCTGGAAAGCACTCCCTCCTTATATTTGCTTCTTAGAATCAAAGCTCAACTCAGGGGGAAAACTCACAGTTAAAAAGCTCATCTTTCTACTTGTTGCTATTTTCCCCAATTATGTTATATTTACTTTTCTCTGTTTTTCACCAGTGTTCTGTAAGTTCCTGGAAAATAGCAAGTATTTGTCCACATTTTTTATATAAATCTACAACTATACCTAACACAAAATAACCCCCTAATAAGTATTTTAAGGATTGAATTAGATCTACAAAAACTGAGTGTGGTTTTTGGTAGCATGTCAATTTGAAAGCAGATTCCAAGACAGATATATTAATATGATATGAATTGGTTGAGTCATTCTAGTAAGCAATTGGGAATTATAAATAAAAAGTAACTAAAATATCTATACCCTTTAACCTAGATATCTCACTGCTAAGGCTATGTTGGAGGTCAATGATAAATCTATATACACTCAAATGTATACAGATACAAATTTTTATAGCACCACTTTTTGTGTAGTGGAAAATAAAGGAAAAAAAAAACTGATATCAGTGGATTGTGAAATGGATATGTTATAAATTAACTGTAAGAAATTATAGTAAATACAGAGAGAAATGAAAAGGCATATTAACTGATGCAAAGCAGTATAAGCAATATAAAAAGGGAGGAAGAAAAGCTGTTGAATCCTAATTATAATAAGCTATCCTTTCCACAAAAAGAGAACTAAAATACACTTCTATCTCTTTCTTACCAAGAGAGAATACTACAGGTATGGGACATTTCATATGCTTTCTGATTCATATTTTGCAATAGTTAGGTTTTCAAAATAGTGTTTCCCTCTTTGGTCTCAAATATCCTGCAAGTTAATTTCTAGGGGAAATAAATACAAGCAAAATAAATATGGTACTAGGTGGAATGTTTAAAAAGCAATGAAAAAGATGTTACTAACTTCTATAAGAAATATGTGGTGGGAAAAATGAGTCTGCACTAAGTCTATCAAAAACATTTTGTGGATGAGGTAATACCAAAGCTGGATCTTTAGGAAAACAAAGGATACCAAGGGATAAAGTGGTAGGAGTGTGATACCATGATATTGGATGGGCACTGGGAGGCATGTGAAAAGACAGCAGGTTTAACTTATGATATAAACAAAGCCTGAGTTTCCTCATGGGTATACCTGCACTAAGAGGGATTAAGGGAAGGGAAGAAGCAAGGAAGGAAGGAAGGAAGGAAGGAAGAAGGAAGAAGGAAGGAAGGAAGGAAGGAAGAAGAAAGAAGAAAGAAAGAAAGAAAGAAAGAAAGAAAGAAAGAAAGAAAGAAAGAAAGAAAGAAAGAAAGAAAGAAAGAAAGAAAGAAAGAAGAAAGAAAGAAAGAAGAAAGAAAGAAAGAAGAAGAAAGAAAGAAAGAAAGAAAGAAAGAAAGAAAGAAAGAAAGGAAAGAAAGAAAGAAAGAAAGAAAGAAAGAAAGAAAGAAAGAAAGAAAGAAAGAAAGAAGGAAGAGAAGGAAAGAAAGGAAGGAAGAAGGAAGAGGGAAGGAAGGAAGGAAGGAAGGAAGGAAGGAAGGAAGGAAGGAAGGAGAAGGAAAGGAAGGAAGGAAGGAAGGAAGGAAGGAAGGAAGGAAGGAAGAAAGAAAGAAAGAAAGAAAAGAAAGAAGAAAGAAAGAAAGAAAGAAAGAAAGAAAGAAAGAAAGAAAGAAAGAAAGAAAGAAAGAAAGAAAGAAAGAAAGAAAGAAAGAAAGAAAGAGAAGGAAAGAATGAAAGAAGGAATAAAGGAAGGAACAAGGGAAGGAGGGAGGGAGGGAGGAAAAAAGATGGAGGATGGAGGATAGAGGGAGAGGGGAAGGAAAAACATCCTATTTATTAAGTATTTAGTATGTGCCAAGTACTCTTCTAAGCACTTCATAAATATTATCTCACTTAATCTTTACAGCAACCCTAGGAGATAGATACTATTATTATCCCAGTTTTATAATTGAGGAAAATGGGGCAGATAAAAGTCAAGTGATTTATCCAGAGTCACATAACTATTTTCTGAGGGCAGATATGAATACAGTTCCTTTTGGTTCCAAACTCAGTACTCTACCCACTTTACTGCCAGTTAAATTTGAAACCAGAAATGGATTGTAAAGACCAAGGAGACAAGCCACCTTTTGTGGGAGGAACTTGAGGACAAGAATTTTGGGACTTGACTACTTCATTATTTGTATTGGTGCCTACAGGAATTAACATAGTACCTGACTAACAGCAGATAGTAAATACTTGTTCTTTGATTAGTTCATTGATTGCATTTCTAATGTGAAACGATTAGGAGGAGTTAAAGAAGTAGGATTTAAACTCAGGAACCCAGACTCTTAATTAGGAGCTGTCTGTACTGTGCCATTTTACATGCAATTTTTCAGATGCTTTTATGTGGGGAGAGGGAAGTCAAGTACACCAACCTAGAATGATTCGAGAATAATTCACCAACTCAATTACATAGAAGTAGAAGTTCAGAACTAACAAAAATCATGAAGCCATTCAACTTGGTGGGTTCTTTCCAGCTATCTTTCTATTTTTCTCATTTCTTTGTTGACTTTCTTGCTGTATTAATGCACACTGCAAAGCCCAGTGACTTACTTTTGCAAAGTTGAGTGACCCCCACCTAATAGTATGTGTCCAGAAACTTTTCTCTCCTTTGCTGGTACCTTCAAATCTAAAATAATTCTTCAAATGAATTATCTATCAATAAATCAAATCAAATTAGATGTGGTTTCTTCCATGTCTAATATTTGGTTAATATCTTGTCCTCACTTCCTATGCTAAAATATTGTCTTCCTGACCTATGGAGATATTACAGTGACCCAATCTGGGTATGCTACCATATTTGGCAGGGAGCGTATTGCTTTTGTCATTATATTCTTAGTACTTAGCAGACTTGCTTTGTTTTGTTTGTTTTGTTGTTGTTACTGGAGGTAGACATCTGTCTGACTACATTTCTATAAGGTACTCTCAAGGAGAAAATTGCCCTTTGTCATTGAAGATTGTCAAATACTCTGAAACTTAAACATTTTTATGAGTTACTTAGGATGATAAGTAGTTTTATGACATATCCAGAGCAAGACAACAGGCTTAAGAGATAATTCAGATTTTCCTTATGCAAAGTCAGCTTTCCACACACTCCATAGTGCTTTTATTCTCAACTGGCTTGAGCTTAATTCAAAGTCCAAACAAATGTAATTGCATTTTGAAGTCTATATTGTCTGCTCTAAAACCTATGCATTCAGTTTCCTTAAACCAAAGAAATAATTCTCTTCTAGAAAATGTCAAGCAATTGGTGGGGATAAGTATTTGGCAGATACATTTCAATAGAATACTTTAAATCTCAGCAAATAGTGGTAGATACCTTTCTTATACTCACAGACAACTTTGAGTTGTCTGACTAATAGTTATAGAAAGGCTCAAGAACCAAACCAAGGTCAAAATCTATTACGAACCTTGCCTGGTGATGGAATGAATTACTGACATCAAGAACACATATTGAACATTAGCCAGAAGGCAGAGATGTGGACCTGAGTGGACGATGTTAACATTAACCCAAATTTGGATTTTGCCAAGTCCCCTGGAGGAATTATAAATTGCACCAGGAAGACACATCCTCAGTCTTGTCAGCTAAGCATTTTGACTTTGGCCCCTTCTGGCTTCTGAGGATTGCCATTCAAATGTGTTAAATTAAACCTGAGGCACTGCAAAAATTAATTAATTTCATAAAGCACTTACCTATGATTAAAGTGCTATGATAATCCCTAATTCGCAAGGGAATTGGGAGGGTTAGCCAATTAATGTGTGTAAATTGCTTGGAGAATCTTCAAGGGATGGGGCTCTGAGCAGGCCAAGTGTTACTGTAATAAATGGAATGTAATTTTTATGGTTATTTTTCTTGTAAATCAGAGCCCTCAGTTTTACATGGTAATATTGTTAGGGCTGAAACTTCTAAACAAAACCCCTTGGAATGCAGAGGTCCATGTCTTGTCATGTGCTTTTTCTTTAACCTGTTCCCTGCTAATTTATTGTTAATAATGGAGCTGAGAAGGCAATGTCACAATCTTAGTACTGGGAAGAGCTCTGTTGCTCAGCAGCTAGATAGTATGGTGAATAGAAAATTGAATTTCTGAATTCAAATGTTGTCCCAAGCACTTACTAGCCATATGATCTTAGATTAATCATTTTCCTTCTCTTATTTCTTATTTCTTCAAATAGAGCTCTTAGACCGATTTTACAAAGGCAAAAAGGGATAACTAGCAGTATGCAGAGTTAAGTGATTTTTCTATAAACACACAGATAATGAATAATTAAAAAAAAAAAAAGAACTAAAGGTTGTTTAGACAACCTGAGTTAGCACCTTGTAATCCTAACAAAAAGTCACTTCCCCTGATTCATTTCAGCCCCTTTTTACTATACCACATTTGCCTTTCATATGGGATATCTTCTAGCTGAGTCCATATTTACCAATTCTATATTCTCCTCTCAGGAAAGAGTCATCTAGCAGCTGTTTAAAACTTTCAGCAATTAGGAGATCACTGAAGTCATTGGTCTCATGGTTCTATTGTTGCCCTGTTCCATTTCATACAGTGCTCTTTACACAGAGCTAACATTGGTTTTCTTGGGATGTTTACCTAAATTTCTCTGGCTCCATCCTCTAAGGAGACAAAGAACAAGTCTCATCCCTTTCCCATATGACAGGATTTCAAATATTTGCAGACAGCTATCAAGTCTTCTCTTAGTATTTGCTTATTAAGGCTAACCACTTCTGCCTTTTTTCCTACTATTCCTTATACAAAAATGGTCTCTCCATTTTTCTCCATCTTGGTCTCTTTTTGACATGCTTCTAGATTGCTGTTCTCATTCTTAAAATAATCATAAGACATAAAAAATTATAATTGTATTTTTATAATTCAAATCCATGATGTAAATATGTATTTGATGTGTAAGAATTTGGCCGAGTCATAGGCCAGGGTAGAATGCAATGTCATTTACTTTTCATGATTCAGAAACTGTACTCCAAATAGCATTTGGTTTTGATGAATGTTCAAAACTGACTAAAATTGTGAAATCATTAACATTTTGTTTTTTTCTTCTTAAGCTGTCTCTCTTCTAGTCTTTGGGGTTCAGAAAATTTGATTTCGAATCCCAATTCTGAGAAATCATTGCTGTGAAACCATAGATAAATCAGTTAATGCTTTATTGCTGACAGCAAATCATTGCTGTGAAACCATAGATAAATCAGTTAATGCTTTATTGCTGACAGCAAATCTCTAAGATTTAGTATATAAAATAAAAATAAAAAATAAGATTTAGTATATAAAATTATACACCTACTATGTGACAGGCACTGTGTTAAATGCTCAATAGTACTTAAAGCAGAAAAGTAGCTAATTGGATTGGAAATTCCCTATGCCAGTGAAATTAGAAATCTAAGGGTTATCACTCATAAAAATAAGTATATATATATATATATATATATATATATATATATATATATATATATATATATATATATATATATATATATATATATATGATATTGAGAGATTACATGGAGTAGTCATAACCTTTCTCAGAAGTTAGGAATAATGAAATTAAAAAAAATATCTCCCCTGATATCTATTTATCCTATAACCTTAATTAAGGCATTTTGGAGTTTTTATTTGTTGTCTGGCTTTTAATATTTCATCCCTTTAAGTCTCTAAGTTGTCCAAGAGTTGAAATTGTCAGTGGATAATCAAATCACATAACTACTCATTAAGCCACAAAATATTTTTTTAGAGGACAGTTCACAAAAGTATTGAAATCAGGTCATGTCCAAAAGGAAACCAACACAATTATTGACAAGCTTCAGAAGCCATATCTTGCTGTTGACTAATAATGAGTTTGTTAAAAAAACAAACAAACAAACAAAAAACTAACTAACTCCTACCCTCCTCTTCCAAGAACTGATTCTCAGATAGGTTTCCATTCTTCTGTGCTAATTCAAATGATTTTAATTTGTCTTTTAATTTTTCATTTTCTTTTCCATTTAAATGAGGCATTTTGAGAATCTCTATCAAATTTCTTCAATTTAATTTGGGCCAAATCCTCCAGTCTATTGAGAGCGTTATGAATCTTGATTCTATGAGCTGATATTAAAAAAAAAAAATTCCTCCTAGTTGTATGTCATTGCATCTTTCAGCATTTGTCTGTCTTCCAGAGATCTTTGTGAATCCAGAGAAGAAGTACAAGATTCCTTGGTCAACCATCATATACCCTTCTCTATTTTATGAAATCTATCAAAGGACAATATATAAAACTATAAAGGACATCATGAAATTAAACTTCTTCCTTTCATAAAGGTTGGAAAAGAGGCTAGATAGAAGCGATTTGCCCAGTTGAAATTCATTTTATATGTGTTTTTACACACACACACACACACATACATACATATATAAACCTAATTTCTCTCTCTAAAATATACATGCATATATATGTATATATAAACATACATATACATATAAGTGTATATATTTATATATCTCACCTACCAAGTATACAACACCCTCATTTGATTTATTCAACAAACCTGGGAGGTAAATGCTGTTATTATCCCCATATTATCATTGAAGAAACTGAAGCAGGAAAAAAAAAATCAAATGACTTTCCCAGCATCACACTGATGGTAACTGTCTAAATTTGCATTCAAGCCTTCTTGAATCCAGGCCCAGTACTCTATTCACTACTCTAGCAGCTAATTCTTAGACCCCAAGCAAATCCAAGACTGATCATGGTTACCAAGAAAGTAAAAATATGATACATCATAATGATGAATGATATTTAAAAAGCACTTTGCCTAAGAACATTATTATTTTGTTGTTTTTGGTCCTTTTTTATTTGTATCCAACTCTTTGTATCTCCATTTAGGGTTTTCTTGAGAAATAGACTGGAGTGGTTTGCCATTTCTTTCTCCACTCATTTCACGTTATTTTTAACATATGCATAAATAATTTTCAACATGCACCTTTGCAAAATCTTGTATGACAATTTTTTTCTCTACTTTATTCCACATTCCTCCCCTAGATGGCAAGTAATCCAATATATGTTAAACAAGTGCAATTCTTCTATACATAGTTCCACAATTATCATGTCTAGCTCATTTTATAGATGAGAAAACTGATGTAAACAAAAGTTAAGTGATTTTGCCAGAGTGAAGAGTCAGTAAGTATCTGCAACCAAATTTTGATTTAGGAAGATGAATATTCCCACTCTTGGAACTCTATTCATTATATCACCTTGTTGCCTTTCTACTACAATAGATAATACGAATTTTTGTTATTAATTTTACAGATGGGGAAACCAAATGCAGAAAAGCAAAGGGATGCTCAGGATCATGGACTCAAAAATGTCATGGTATCAGAGGCAGGTTAAGAATCCAGGTATTCTGGCTAAATCACTGGCATTTTTCTGCTACATTGGGGCATCTTATTGGATTGTAGGATTCCTCTTAAAATGTCAATATATAGAAGGATAATGTAGTTATAGATGGGGATGTGGGGAGGGGATGAGACTTTTTTTTTCATTTCCATTCCCTATAAAATGATATATCTATCCTTTGGTTGCAAATGTGGGCTTTGGACACTACAGTACATTGCATCTAACAAAAAGAATGGGATATAGCTTGAATTTCATAAATAGTAATTGATTGATTGATTCCAAGTTACAGAGAAGCAAACTTTCTTGATATAAGGAAAACTTCCCAATAATTAGAGATATTCAAAGTAAAAACAGAAAGCATTACATTTTCTCCTTTGCTTCAGTCAAAGATTAGATGACCACTTCTCAGATATACTGTAAAAAGGATACTTTTTAGTTAGAGATTATACTATTTGAACTCTGAAGCTGTTTCTAACAATAATATAATATGATTATATGATATAGCTATAATTGTTTTCTTTCAAGTTCTTTGAGATGGGTGAAAAGAAATGGAGATTAACAAATTTGGGGCTGTTCAACGTCAGTTACATTATCAGATTTACAGTATTATCCAAAGTTATACCCGAAAAAGATCTTGGGCAGCAGTATTTTCCCCTCTCATTGGTCAAATATGGAAGCAAAGCATAAAGGTTATTGATTGCCCAAAGACACAGACTTTAAGAAGGATTTCAATCCAGATAATCTAAACAATGCTGTTTTTATTTTATCAAACATTTAACCTTGTTATGAAAAAATGTAAAAATATAATCTTCATATTTTTATTAGAAGAGGCAAAAATAAAGACAATGGCCAATTAAATTCTTATTAACATTAGCAAAAATATATTTTATTTTGGATTAGTATATATATATATATACACACACACACATATATATATATATACATATACATATATATGTATATATATATATATATATACATATATACACAAAGTTATATCAAAGATCCAAATTCACTCTTTCTTACATTTTTTATACATTTTAGAAGCAAACATTTGTTCAAACGTTTTGGGCCTCAGTTTCTTCTTGTGAAAATAAAGCTAAAAAAAAAAAATAAAGCACTAGAGTAGCACTAAAGTTATTTATACCACTAAAACCTGGAATGTTTGTGATTTTTACTGTCATTGACTACTTCTAAGAATCCCAACCCTTAAAACAATATTTTTATGCCTGCAAATAAAACATACACACACACATTCATACACTATAAATGTGTGTATGCATATATATGTAAATGTATGTATTTGGAGACCATAAGACAAATTCACATTACTTTGGCATTATACCAGAGGGAATAGATATTGCTGTTATAGAAATGATGGATAATCAAAATTTATTATTGCATTCAGCATTAGCAGCCACACTTCATAAATGATGGCACAGCAGCATTCTGCCAGTGTGGCTCATGTGGATGAGAAACCCAGTGACATCAGCCACATTTTTCTTGGCCTAGAGTCATGAAAGTTGAAAAGGAAGGAAGGAGATGTTTGTCACTGCAAGGAAATTGTGAGAGCTATTTTAAGTTATTAATTAAAAAGGGTACTTGGCCTTCTAACATCCAAGCAAGCCATCTGCTGAAAAGTCAAAATACTAAGGAACTTTGAACCATAAGACCCTGGAAAAATGGGCCAGCCGATGGAAATTTGATCATGCCTTATTCATAACCGCATGTTTCGAATGTTGTAGTGACAAGAGTTCTCAGCCAGGAAATAAGAGACTTAGGGTTCTAGTTTCTGCTCGTCCAATGAATTGTTTTTCATCTGGAACAACTCACTTTTTTCAGTACATGATTACTTATCATAGGAAAAGCCTACTTTTAAAGTTTTGCATCTATTTCTAAGAGAAAGAAAAATGAAGAAAAGAGGAAGGAAGGGAGGAAGGAAGGAAGGAAGAAAGGAAGGAAGGAAGGAAGGAAGGAAGGAAGGAAGGAAGGAAGGAAGGAAGGAAGGAAGGAAGGAAGGAAGGAAGGAAGGAAGGAAGTTAGGGAGGAAGGGAGGAAGGAAGGAAGGAAGGAAGGAAGGAAGGAAGGAAGGAAGGAAGGAAGGAAGGAAGGAAGGAAGGAAGGAAGGAAGGAAGGAAGGAAGGAAGGAAGTTAGGGAGGAAGGGAGGGAAGAAGGGAGGGAAGAAGGAAGGAAGAAAAAAGATATAAAAGGGGTATTTTTCAATGACATTACAGTGGATCTGAGATCTAGGGATTTTCATTCAAACTTTGGCTCTGACAACTACCATATGGTACTGGGCAAATAATTTTACCTCTTTGGCCTCAGCTTCTTTATCTATAAAATGGAGCGTTTAGATTATATGATCTTTAACTTCCTTTCCTGTTCCAAGTCGATGATGCTAAATGTAAGCTAACTTGAGGAGGAATTGGCTTACCTTTGAATAATCACATATTTATCAAAGACCAAGATGATACAGGAACTAAGGTAAAGGGATTGACTCAGGTGGATCAAAAAAAAGAAATGAAATGAAATAAACTGTTACTCATCTTATTGACTAAACTGAAACCCAGACTTTCTAATTAGAACTGTCTAATTTTCTGGGCTTTCAAAAAGAGCTTGCTGTAGAGGCTGCCTTGGATATGCTAATTTAAATTGTAAAATGTTGTCACTTGTCAACAGTAGGGTAAGGAGATGGAAATGATGGTGACATTTATTCAATAATTCTGCCTTTGAGTTGCACCTTAGATCCAATGGACAAGCAGACAGTGCAGTCCTAAAGACTTCTGTATTCATCTGCTAGAGACTAATTGATGTTAGGTCACCTTTATCTAATTTCTCTGTTTCTCTGTGGTTCAGTCTCTCTCTGCCTCTGTTATTCATTATCTCTCTATCTCTGTTGCCTTATGTCTCTCTCTCCATGCAAATACACAGGCATAATACTGTGTATATAAGTATATACAAAAACATAAATACATACATATACACACAGAGAGAGATTTTGGATCCCTACTTTGTTCCAAATAAGTATTAATAATTTTATAGAATCATATCAAAGTTCTATGTAGGCTCCAGAGTTGTGAGCCTACAGTTCTAAGTCTAAGTTCATTTGGCAATCCACTCCTGTTTTTCTGGCTATAGTGACCAATCCCAGTGTCGTGAAGGTGACTAAAATATGGAGAGTTCTTCAATATACTTTTATACTTCCAGATCATTCTGGCTTGACCAACAGGAGCAGATAACTATCTGAAAATTACCCACTCAGAATCCCATGCTTTACCCTGCCTATGATACCTTGTGCCATCTCCTAACTAACCTAAGGAAAAACCCATTCATCTTATGATCACCTATACAGTTGAAATATTCCTTGTTTCACTGAACTTGTGACCTCGATGACTTATTATTGTGTTTATTTTAGTTCATCCATCAGATGTCAATTGATGGAATTATTCTGTATCTGGTGTAACGATTATGCGATATCTACATATCTAGTTTTATAAAAAATACATCACTTGATGATAGTGAGGAAGATGTGAGATCCACTTCATTGATCTTTTAATAAAGTGGCTTTGCAGAAACTAGGTATTGACCAACACCCCATACTCTATATCAAAAAAACAAACAAACAAACAAACAAACAACAAAGAAAAACATGTACACACCAACAAGATTATGCTATGATCAAATGATGGAATTGGCTGTTTTCAACAGTGAGGTAATTCAGGTCATCTTCAATGGTTTTGTGATGAAGAGAGCCATCTGCATCCAGAGAGAGGACTGAGTGTAGATTTCAACATATTATTTTCACCTTTTTGTTGTAGTTGTTATTATTTGCTTACTTGTTACTTTTTCCTCTCATTTTCCCCCTTTTGATCTGATTTTTCTTGTGCAGCATGATAAATGCCATAATATGTTTAGAAGAATTGGACATATTTAACCTAATTGGATTTCTTGCTCCCTAGGAATGGGAAGAGGGAACAAGGGAAGGAAAAAAATTTAGAACACAAGGTTTTGCAAGGGTTAATGTTAATGATTTCAGAAATCCCTGGAGACTTATAGGAACTGATGCTAAGTGAAATGAGCAGAACCAGGAGATAATTGTACATAGCAATAGCAAGATTATAGGATAATCTATTCTGATGGATTTGGCTCTTCTCAACAATCAGATGATTCAGACCAGTTCCAATGATCTTGTAATGATGAGAGCTATCTACACACAGAGAAAGGACTGTGGGTACTGAGGGTAGATTATAACATAGCATTTTACTTCTTTTATTGTTGTTTGCTTTCTTGTGCAGCAAGATAATTATATAAATATTTATTCCTATATTGGATTAACATATATATTTTATCATTATTAACATATATTAGATTACTTGCCATCTAGGGAAGGGGGTGGGTGAAAGGAGAAAAAAATGGAACACAAGGATTTGCAAGGATCACGTTGAAAAACTATACTTGCATATGTTTTAAAAATAAAAAATTTCAATAAAAAAGAAACTACAATGTTGTGATCTACCTTCAGTCCCCACAGACCTCTCTGTGTAGATGGCTGTCTTCATCATAAAAATGGAATTGGCCTAAATCATCTCTTTGTTGAGAAGAGCTTCATCCCATCAGAATTGCTCATCATATAGTCTTCTTGTTGTGTGCAATGGATCTCCTGGTTCTGCTCACTTTATTTATCAGTTTCTCCAGGTCTCTCTGATATTATCCTGATGTTCATTTTTAATAGAACAGTAATATTTCATAACATTCATATACCTATACTTTTTCATCCATTCCCCAGCTGATGGGCATCCACTCCATTTCCAGCTTCTTGCCATTACAAAAAGGCTGCCTCAAACATTTTTGCACATGTGGGTCCTTTTTCCTCCTTTAAGATCTCTTTGGGATATAAGCCCAGTAGAAACACTGCTGGATCAAAGGGTATACACAGTTTTATGGTCCTTTGGGCATAATTCCAAGTTGCTCTGCAGGATGGTTAAATCAGTTCACAAAGTCACCAACAATATCTTAGTGTCCCAGTTTTCCTGCATCCCCTCCAACATTCATACTTATCTTTTCCTTTCATCTTAGCCAATCTGAGAGATGCTCTCACCCTACTTATAACTCTAGTTTGTGCAATTATGATTCTGAATATTCTAATTACAGACTATTTTCAAGTTGTTGGTGCACACCAAAAATTTCTGATACCAAGGTGGTTAAAGTTGATGGTTTACTTGAGCTTGGGAGTTTTGAACCATCTTAGAACCAAAGTCATTTCATTGTCTTAATTAAATGTGACAAATAATATAGCAAACCTCAAGATATTGAGTGCCATTAGTCTCCCTAACCATGGAAGAATAGTTTTGTTGTTCAGTCTATTTGGATCTTTGTGCCACAGTTTTGGGTTTTTCTTGGAAAAAATAGTACTTTGCCATTTCTATCTCTAGCTTATTTTACATATGAGAAACTGAGTTGATAAAGGTAAAGTGATTGAACCAGGGATCAGATGGCTAGTAATTATCTGAAACAGGATTTGAACTCATAAAGATAGGTCAACAAGTGGATAGAGCACAATAAGCCTTGTGCTCTATCCACTGTACCGTCTGTCTGCTCCACATTAATAATAAAGCAATTTAAAACTTTCCATCTTGAATTGCAATGCAGTAGGTTCATGAGTGATCAGTGCACTTAGAAATTTGATGAAATAGTAAAATCTAATTTCAGAAAAAAAAAACAACTAAAAACAAAAAACAAATGAATAGCCGCTTGGTTCCTCTGGTTTCTAATAAAGACTTTTTCTGTTACACTACGGTTTTGTAGAAAGCTAAAATCAAGACAAGGATTCTGAATCAACCCATATGTTTAGATAGTGTGATATAATTTAAAAAATTGATGTCAAAATACCTATATCCAATCTGAGTCCTGATTTTTAATAACTATATGACCATAGGGAAGTCAATTGAAAATTTTGATACTCAATTTCTTCAGCTGTGAAAATAATACTAATATTTGTATTGACTACACAGTTTATTGAGAAAAAGTGCTTGACCAACTTTAAAATCTTCTATCTGACATATTTTTTTGCTACCCTCTGGGAGGTGTTCATTCTTAGTTGTTTTTTCTCCAGAATTAGTAATGTTACAGTACACCTCACTGCTAAAAACACACAAAAGAAGCAAAAAAAAAAAAAAAAAAAAAAAAAAAAAAAAACATCTAGTAAAATATTTCTACTGAAAAGATTTGATTCATTGTTAAATATCTTCTTGCTCCCTATGAATAAAACAATGGCTCCTCAAAAATAAGGGCTTCAGTGCAACTAGTTGATGTAGTAGATAGAGCACCAGCCCTGAAATCAGGAGAGCCTGAGTTCAAATCTGGCCTCAAGACACTTAACATGTCCTAGCTATGTGATCCTGGGCAAGTCACATAACCCCAAATGCCTCAGCAAAAATAATAACAATAATAATAGTAATGGTTTCACTCTGTGTTTAGATAATGCTTATAAAGATTTTTATAGATAGGACCGTCCGCATATAGGGCAGCAATTGTTGAAGTTTTCCTCAAATCAAGTCTATAACTAACCCTGTATGCTCATCATTTTTTTGCTCTTGATTTTGCACTTGGGTTAAAAATAATAAGTCAATTTTAACTTTCATGGCTCAGACTTTAAAATACTTAAAGACAATCATCTTGCCTCCTCCCATCCCAAGTGTTCTTTCCTCTAGGTAAAACATCCCCAGTAACTTCAAATGGTCTTCAAATCCTCTCATCATCCTTGTTACCCTGTCCCCATACTCTTCATTCTAGTAGTGTCCCTCATTCATTGTGGTTCCCCAAATTGAATTCAATGCTCTAGATAAAACTGAATCATGACGGAGTACAAAGCAAGCATCACCACCTTGTTCTTGAGGCTTTTCCCTTTTTAAATTCAGGTTAAGATCAAATAAATATTAAATATCCTCAAATAGCATCTCTTCAAAACTTTTAAACATCCCTAGTTGTTTGGCTCCCCCACCTCTTTTATATGCTGTGAAGATATCCTTTTCATTTAATTAAACCAAAACCAACTGAATGCCTGCTTTGTGTATGTATCATTGCCCTAGAGATGCAAAGACAATACGTGCTCAAGAAGTTCATATTCTATTAGGGGACCAGCTTATATGCATAAACCCATATTGGTGTTCATATAAAATTAACACCCTAACTAGCTGGGTCATCTTATTCTCCACTTACGCTTTTACAAAGCTTTCTCTACCAGTTAAGAGGATATGCTGTTGCAAAATCACCTTGTATCTAGTATGCATAATTTTTTGTATTTACCAGTTACATAGATATAATTTCCTTTATAAGAACCTATGACCCTTGAGGGCAGGGACTGCTTTTGCCTTTTTTGAATGTCTAATACTTTTTTATAGTAGTTGACACATAGCTTTTGCTTAACAGATATTTTTGATTAAATACTCTTTCTAGAACCATAGACAAATTCCTGAGTGCAGGAATTTTCCATTTATCACCAATAAGTCTAGAAAATTAGCCTACAGGGTTTCTGTCTTCTTGACTCGTCTCTCAAGTCCATTGAGCTTGACCATTTAGCCAAGGCCACTTGCCAGACTTATAATTTGTGTCAACTGTGATTATGTCCCTTGGCTTGGAAGAAGTGAACTGAGACCACTGACAGTGACCAGACTGGAGATAAAAGTTTTCTCCAATCACTACTAACTAGACTAAGTTACAGACCAGTGGCTTAGGACATTACCAAAAATATGGCTGTCATTATGGACTGCCTAGCCCTAGGTTTCACTCACTTATACCAGCCACTACTTCACTCTTTGTTAGAGCTTCTGTTTCTCTACATCATTTTCTTTTCTTCCTATCCCCTTTGTAGTCAGTAGTCACAGTACAGTATTTTAGTGTTTCGGTACACTTACTTGATTAACAAACACTGATCTTAAGCACTACCCTCACAACCTAATCCTGACATTCTATCATTATTATTCCAGTTGACACAGAATGACAGACTTAATAGACACTCAAATTAGTCTCTCCTGAAATAATTTCTTACTAATTGCAGAATTATTTTTTATATTGATATATTTTTATATTGATTGGGGGGAGAAGGAAAAATATCCTTCAATTATAGGTTAAAGGGAAAAATCAAGTTAATTACTATTTGACTTAAATAGTCATTTGTGAATTAATCAGAACTATCCTCTAACCTTATTCCCAATTCTCCTGCTGTCAGTGGCCTATGTGTAAGCTGTGTTAAAGTACAGAGGACTACAGTATGTATACATGCCTATAAACATGTATATGTATATATTGTTTATGCATATACATATCCAATTATGTACATTGTGTGCATTTACATTGTGTATGGATGTATATATTGATACATACAGGAATGCAACGCACACATATCACCATAGAGATGATCAAGTTCAACACGTCTTTTTTTAATAATGTAAATAATTAATTGATTAATAATTAATAATTTAAAATAAATAAAAATAATTTAAATTAAAAATAAAAATTAAGTAATTTACCCCATGTCACAGAATATTTGTTGTGATCTGAAACAAGTATTTCTCCAATTCCACATCTCATTCCACTGTATGCTATATTTCTTTGAGACTAGGATCAAAGCTATGTGACCCAGGGAATTGCTTTACTCATTATATGCTTATGACATAATTTCTCCTATCTGGAGGAATTGGAATTAAGTAGCTGGATTCAGTTATTTATGCTTGACTATTTCTTTAGTACAATGTAGCATACTTGAGGAAAAAATCTCTCTCTTGTCTATCTCTGCCTCTGTCTCTCTATCTCTTTCTGTCTCTCAGTCACTCTGGCTCTGGTTCCCTTTCTCTTTTTTCTCTATCTCTGTTTCTGTGTCTATCTGTCTCTTTTTCTCTGTCTGTCTCTGTGTTTCTATGTTTCTGTCTTTATCTCTCTGTTTCTCTGTTACTTCATCTTTTTCTCTCTGTCTCTGTCTCTCTCAGTCTCTCTGTCTCTTTTGTCTATCTGATTCTTTCTTTGTTTCTATCTCTCTGTTTCTGTCTCTGTCTCTCAGTCTCTTTCTCTATCTGTCTCTCTTTTTTGTCTTTATCTCTGTCTCTGTGTGGCCTTTGCTCCATTTGTCTTCTATGTGCTTAATATAATTCCATGCATATATTAGGAATTTTATAGATGTAAATTGAATGGAATAGCGTCAATTAGTTTATTAATTCCCTTTTGAAAGAATAATTGGTTGGAAACAAGTTTTTGGCTTTTTTTTTTTGAAAAAAGAGTTAAAGTTCTTTAGAAGCAGCATGGAACAGTGGTTAGAACTTTGAAAATTTATTCAAGAAGACCACCAATAAAATCCCAACTCAGTCACTCATTAGTTACACAACACTGTCAAGTCTCAGCACTCTGCACCTTAGTTTGCTCATGTTTAAAATAAAGGGGTTTTGCCTGAGAACTTTCCAAGTTCCCTCTCAGATCTAGATGGATGATACCATGAGTAGGAATTTTCTGTCTTTGCATTTGTATCCACAATGTCTAGTACAAAATAGAAATTTCAATCTATGTTGACTACTTGAGCAGAATTCCTCAAAGAAGGTAGGACGATTTAGACAGCTTGGAGAAGGTTAACTTTCACCAGTCATTTCACTAACACTTATTAAGTGCTAACTATATGCCAGAAATTGCCATAATTTCTGAGAATAAAAATATATTGGCAAAAAGAATCCCCATCCTCATGGATTTTATATTCCATTAGAATGACAATATGTACAAAGAGAAGTAAAAATAAACTATAAGTACAATAATATAAATGTTGGGGAGTCACTACGAGCTGGATGATCAGCAGAAGTTGTAAGAAAATTAAAATTTTATAAGGAATAGTTGAGGAAGAAATGCATTCTAGGAAAGGGATCAGCCTATGTAAAGAGACAGGAATAAAAAATGGAAAGATGTGTTGTTAGAAACAGCAAGCAAAGAAGTCTTATTGACAAAATCTTAGAAACACCAGCTGAAGGTCTTAAGGCAGAGAATACTTTGTATTGGATCCAACAGGAAAGTGGCAGTTTATTAAATGGAGGAGCAGGGGGTGACCCTATGCATCACCCCAAGAAGAAAACTGAACTCCTGTCATGCTCAATCCTGATCAAGAAAATCAGAGATTGAAAGCTTAAAGAGACTTCAGAGCCTGAAGAATTGCCCAAGTAAAAAAACAACACCTTTGAAAAAACAAGCAAACAAACAACCCAAGAACAACAACATAAGAACTTCCTGGGAAATGTGGAGGAATGTAAGGTAGCCAACATAGAAGGGTTAGCTTCATGTCTAAATAGTAGTTGAAAAGAATGAGATGGGCCAATGAGATAGGTAAACCAATAGAAAATTTAAAGTGATTTAATAAGTCGTAGACTGAGGAAGCCTATTTCAGCCTCTCTCTATCTAGTAATCGATGGAGCAGTGTACTTAGAAAAGGTAGGAAAACCAGGGATCAAATCTTACCTTAGGCTTTTATTAATTGTATTCCCCCCCTGGACAAATCATTCAAACCCCAATATGTGTTACCTCATATGTAACCAGGGAAGAAAGGAAACATTTGGATCTTTGATGAGCCAGGAATCAGAAACATCAACATGTTCTTCATCTTTGTTTCTTTTGTCTAGTCATTTCCAACTCTTTATAACTTATTGGGATTCTCTTGACAAAGATCTTGGAGTGGTTTGCCATTTATGTTTCCAGCTCATTTTACAAATGAGAAAACATAGGTGAATGGGGTTAACTAGCTTACTCAGCATCATATAACCAATACTTTTCTAATCCCTAATGAAAGAAAGTAAAACTGTGTGGTTGTGTGGTTGTTCCCCTATGATATTTTTATCATGTTGCCAAATATTTTCAATAAGGATAAAAATGACATTAAGGTCAGTTAGCACACTGATGATAGATTATTTAACTTGGAAAATATTACAAACCAAGATTAAAATGAGAGAGAGTGGATGCCTATTTGAAAAAAAAATCTGTTTCTGCTAATGGTGGCCTGATAACCAACACCAAGAAAGCGGAAGCTCTGCAACAGCCAAGAGCAAACCATTCATACATGGAACCATTGGTTACATCAAATGGAGGAATGATGAATGATGAGTGTAAGTGGATAAATTCACTTTGGCAATATATTTTCTGGAATGTAGATACAGATAATGAGATTGAGACACACTTTGCAGAGCTAGCTCATTATTTGGAAGGCTAAAAAGGAAAAATGTAGAAGAGGTATTAGACTCAGTACCAAACTGAATGTCTACAGAGCCTTTATGCTTACTTCATTGTTGTATACCTGTGAAGCCTGGATACCAATTCCATCCTAGGTGCTGCTTCCATTTGATTTGTCTTAGAAGTATTCTGGAGTACTCACACAGTACTCAGAAAGTAATGCAAAAACATCTTCAAGGTATCTGAAAAACTTTAAAATTTAGTATGAGACATGGGAAACACTGATCCAGGACTGTCCAGCGTGGCCTATGAGTATCAAAGATGATATTGTGTTCTATGACCAAATCAGAATTACAATTGCTCAAAAGAAATATGAGATGCATATATTTAGACTTCTCTATTCAAATATTCACATGAAGTATCTGTGCCCAATTTGGGATAGAGCTCTCCCAATTTATTCGATCTGATCAACCATAGGCAGACACACTATATAATGATCCTGAAATATTAATGTTATTTTGGCCTTCTTCAAGCACAAAGCATAACCATCCAACCGATGTTGGATTGGCCATCCTAGTTCTCTAAATGTTTCTTATATACTAACAGCTCTTGTTGACAATACGAAATAATTTGGCAAAGAGGAATTTCCATATGTCTAATAATATGACTAATAAAGTCATAAATACCACTGGCTCCAAAAGAAAATCCTTCAGACAACTTTTACTCCAACTTTCCATAAGAATTGTTTCTAATTGTTCTTTTCCTCATGGTTCCCCATTATTCAAGTTCTTTTTGTTCTTTGCTTTCCATTGTCAAAGTTACTTTCCATTTTTTTCCTCATTGCACCAAGCTGCTTAATAGAATTTCATTAATGTACCAATACTTATCCAACTATTCTCCTATTATAAGATATTTAGCTTTTTTTCCCTTCTCTCTTTTGCAATTATATGTAATACTCTCAGGTTAATGGCTCCCTAGCTGGAAAGGATCTTAGAGGTCATTTATTTAAACTCTCTTTTTTATAGCTGATAAAACTACTCAGTAAAAGCATAGCATAGTGGTGAGGCACAATAGAAAGTATATTTGATCTTGAATTAGAAAACCAGGATTCAAATTCTAGCTCTTCTAGGTGCTATCTTTCTAACCTTCAATCAGGTATTTTAACTCAAATCTTATATTTTCATCCTTTTTAAAATAAAGGAATTAAACCGAATGCCTCTGAGCATTCCTCCTAAATCTAAATTTATGACATCATCACCTCAGTTCAAAACCAGCTTGTGATACATGGAATAAATTTGAGACCCTAGACAGTTCCTTAAACTTTCAATATCTTGGAGTTAATTCTCTAAGATTATAAAAACATGGGAACAGATACGAGTTGCTCGATAGAATGAATTTCTTCCCTGAACATTCTGTTTCATTGAAAATCACAGTTCTGGTATGAAAAATAACATTGACATGAAAGCTGCTGTAAAAATATTTGAAAGATCACAGCACTTTAAACTAACAAAGTCCTTTGTTCCTTCCATGAGGGGAAAACTGAATTCCCTAAAAAAATCATTTCATTTTTGGCTAACCTAGTGTCAAGGACACTCTTAAGGTCTCTCTTAAGAACTTTAGAATTGATTGTATGACATGGGAGACACAGACACAGAATCACCCAGCATGCTGTGCTCTCACCAGAGAAGTTGTGCTCTATAAGCAAAGAAAAGTTGAATTAGCTGAGAAGAAACACAAAATGCACAAAATTAGAGAAGCCACCTCAAAGCTCAAAGAGACTATTTCTATCTGACCTGTGAGAAGTATGACCTCATACTTGTTTTGTTTGATCAGCCACAGTCATCCAACTATAACTCAACTCTAACAGAATGATATCACTTTGGTCTTTTTCAAGAACATAGAAAAACAACAACAACCTTAGTGACATGATTGAATGAATAAATTTAATAGTGATAAATTTATACATGAATGACCATAATAGCTTATATATGTATATTAGTTTATAAATGCCAAATGTTTTGACTTGCATATCAAAACAAAGTCAAGAATAGACCTACATCTCATATTTCAAATCAAGATAACATCAAAATGGGTACATGATTGGGTATAAAGGATAAAACCATAAGCAAATTGGGAGAGATAGGATATTTTGCTATCAGACTTTTTAAGAAGGAAGAAATTTATGACCGCAGAAGAACCAGAGAGAATTGTGGAAATCAAAGTAAATAATTTTTATCATATTAAATTAAAAAGGGTTTGCACTAACAAAACCAATACAAACAAGCTTAAAAGGAAAGTACAAATCTAGGGGGAAATTTTTACAACCAGTAAAAGTTTCATTTGAAAATATATAAAGAACTGACAAATTTATAAGGATGTAAGTCATTCCCAATTGATAAATGGTTGAAGGATAAGAACATACAATTTTCAGACAAAGAAATTAAAGCCATCTATAGTAATATACAATTATTTAAATCACCATTGATTAGAAAAATGCAAATTAAAACAACTCTGAGGTACCACCTCACACCTTTCTGATTGGATAAGATGACAGGAAAAGATCATGATAAATGTTGGAGGGGATGTGGAAAAACTGGGACATTAATGCAAATGATCCAAACATTCTGGAGAGCAATCTGGAATTATGCCCAAAGGGCTATAAAGATTCTGACTATCCTTTGGTCTAGCAGTGTCACTACTAAGTTTGTATCCCAAGGAAATAATTAAAAAATATATGAGCAAAAATTGTAGCAGCCTCTTTTTGAGGTAACAAAGAATAGAAAGTGGGGTAGATATCTATCAATTTAGGAATGGCTAAACAAATTATAATACATTAAGGTAATGGAATATTATTGTTTTATGAAAAATAATGACCAAGCTGATTTTAGTTCTGTTTGGAGTGATTTACATATTCTGAATGAAACAAGCAGAACCAGGAATACATTATACATAATAACAGCAAAAAATGTGCAATGATCCACTGTGAAAAACTTGGTTCTTTTCAGTGGTTCAGTGATCAACAACAATCCCAATAAACTTTGGATAGAAAATGCCATTTGCATCCAGAAAAATAAATGTGGAGACTTAATGTAAATCAAGACATGATATGTTCACTCTTTTTTTCTTTTTTTTTCCCTCTCTCCCTGATTTTTCCCTTTTATTCCAACTTTTCTCTTCAACATGATTCATTAAAAAGTGCAGAGGACAAATAATTAAATAATTAAGCAAATAAATAAATAGAATTTAAATGAAAATTAGAAACAAAACAAAACAAACAAAAAACAAAAAACAAAAAACAAAAAACAAAAACAAAAAAAAAAAAAAAAAAAAAAAAAAAAAAAAACAACAACAGTCAAGATGGAGTTGTATAGCAGGAACTCACCTGAATTCTCCTACATTCTTCTGCAATTCTCTTGAAAAATGACATCTCAACTTGAATTTTGGGGTGACAACCAACAAAATATCAGAGTAAAATAACTGTCCATCCCAGGAAAACTTAGGAGGTTGACAAGAAAGATCTGCCACATTGGGATGAAACTGGGCAGGACCAAACACAGGTCAGATCATGCTTCAGTAGTGAAGATGCTGGTTTTAAAGGTTGATACAGAATTAACTTTGGTAAGAGATGCCATTTCTGTCCAAAGTTTATTGGGATTATTTTGGATTACTGAACTACTGAGAAGAACCAAGTCTTTCATAGACCATTGCACATTCTGGTACTGTTTGCAATATATTTCTGATTCTAGTTATTTTGCTTGTCATCAGTTCATGTAAATCTTTTTTTTTTTTAACCTTTTTTTTTTACTTAATAATTTTTATTATATATATATTTTTTATAATATTATCCCTTGTATTCATTTTTCCAAATTATCCCCCTCTCCCCCTATTCCCTCCCCCCGATGACAGGCAATCCCATACATTTTACATGTGTTAAAATATAACCTAGATATAATACATGTGTGTGAATATCATTTTCTTGTTGCACAATAAACATTAGAATCCGAAGGTACATGCAACCTGGGCAGACAGATATTAGTGCTAACAATTTACATTCACTTCCCAGTGTTTCTTCTCTGGGTGTAGCTACCTCTGTCCTTCATTGATCAACTGGACGTGAGTTGGATCTTCTTTATGTTGAAGATTTCCACTTCCATCAGAATACATCCTCATACAGTATTGTTGTTGAAGTGTACAGTGATCTTCTGGTTCTGCTCATTTCACTCAGCATCAGTTGATTTAAGTCTCTCCAGGCCTCTCTGTATTCCTCCTGCTGGTCATTTCTTACAGAGCAATAATATTCCATAACCTTCATATACCATAATTTACCCAACCATTCTCCAACTGATGGACATCCATTCATCTCCCAGTTTCTAGCTACTACAAAAAGAGCTGCCACAAACATCTTTCCACTCTTTAGTATTTCTTTGGGATATAAGCCCAGTAGTAGCGCTGCTGGGTCAAAGGGTATGCACAGTTTGATAACTTTTTGGGCATAATTCCAGATTGCTCTCCAGAATGGTTGGATTCTTTCACAATTCCACCAACAATGTATCAGTGTCCCAATTTCCCCACATCCCCTCCAACATTTATCATTATTTGTTCCTGTCATCTTAGCCAATCTGACAGGTGTGTAGTGGTATCTCAGAGTGGTCTTAATTTGCATTTCTCTGATCAGTAGTGATTTGGAACACTCTTTCATGTGAGTGGATATAGTTTCAATTTCTTTCTCTGAGAATTGTCTGTTCATATCCTTTGACCATTTATCAATTGGAGAATGGTTCGGTTTCTTATAAATTAGGGTCAGTTCTCTATATATTTTGGAAATGAGACCTTTGTCAGAACCTTTGTTTTTAAAAATATTTTCCCAATTTGTTACTTCCCTTCTAATCTTGTTTGCATTAGTATTATTTGTACAGAAACTTTTTAGTTTGATGTAATCAAAATCTTCTATTTTGTGATCAATAATGATCTCTAGTTCTCCTCTGGTCATAAATTCCTTCCTCCTCCACAGGTCTGAGAGGTAGATTATCCTCTGTTCCTCTAATCTATTTATTATCTCCCTCTTTATGCCTAAATAATGTATCCATTTTAATCTTATCTTGGTATAAGGTGTTAAGTGTGGATCCATATCTAATTTCTGCCATACTAATTGCCAGTTTTCCAAACAATTTTTTCCGAATAATGAATTTTTATCCCTAATGTTGGTATCTTTGGGTTTGTCAAAGATTAGGTTTCTATAGATGTACCCTTTTTTGTCCTTTGTATCTAATCTGTTCCACTGATATACCGGTCTATTTCTTAGCCAATACAAAATGGTTTTGGTGACTGCTGCTATATAATATAGCTTTAGATCAGGCACACTTAGACCACCTTCCTCTGAGGTTTTTTTCATTAGTTCCCTTGCAATTCTCGACCTTTTATTCTTCCATATGAATTTTGTTGTTATTTTTTCTAGGTCATTGAAATAGTTTCTTGGGAG
The DNA here is from genome assembly GCF_048593235.1 of Sminthopsis crassicaudata. Taxonomy (NCBI): domain Eukaryota; kingdom Metazoa; phylum Chordata; class Mammalia; order Dasyuromorphia; family Dasyuridae; genus Sminthopsis; species Sminthopsis crassicaudata. The sequence goes on from NC_133618.1 coordinate 22,409,449, forward strand.
TCTGATTGGTATAGAACTAAATAAATAGATTAGTTTGGGGAGTATTGTCATCTTTATTATATTCGCTCAGCCTATCCAAGAGCACTGAATGTCTTTCCAATTATTTAAATCTGATTTTATTTTTGTGGCAAGTGTTTTGTAATTTTTCTCATATAATTCCTGAATTTTCTTTGGTAGATGGATTCCCAAATACTTTTATACTCTCAACATTTGTTTGGAATGGAATTTCTCTTTGTATCTCTTGCTGTTGCATTTTGTTAGTGATATATAAAAATGCCGAGGCTTTATGTGGATTTATTTTGTATCCTGCCACTTTGCTGAAATTTTGAATTATTTCTAGTAGCTTTTTAGCAGAGTCTTTGGGGTTCTCTAAGTATACCATCATGTCATCTGCAAAAAGTGATAGTTTAATTTCCTCATTTCCTACTCTAATTCCTTGAATCTCTTTCTCGGCTCTTATTACCGAGGCTAGCGTTTCTAGTACTATATTGAATAGTAATGGTGATAGTGGGCAACCTTGTTTCACTCCTGATCTTACTGGGAAAGGTTGCAGTTTATTTCTATTGCATAATATGCTTACTGAAGGTCTTATATATATGCTCCTGATTATTCTGAGGAATAGTCCATTTATTCCTATACTCTCAAGAGTTTTTAGTAGGAATGGATGTTGGATTTTGTCAAATGCTTTTTCTGCATCTATTGAGATGATCATATGGTTCTTATTAATTTGATTATTAATATGGTCAATTATATTAATAGTTTTCCTAATATTAAACCAGCCCTGCATTCCTGGAATAAACCCTACTTGATCATAGTGTATTATCCTGGAGATGATTTTCTGAAGTCTTTTTGCTAATATCTTATTTAAGATTTTAGCATCAATATTCATTAAGGAGATTGGTCTATAATTTTCTTTCTCAGTTTTCGATCTACCTGGTTTAGGTATCAGTACCATGTGTGTGTCATAAAAGGAGTTTGGTAGGACTCCTTCATCCCCTATTTTTTCAAATAATTTATATAACATTGGGGCTAATTGTTCTTTAAATGTTTGGTAGAATTCACATGTGAATCCATCTGGCCCTGGGGATTTTTTTCTGGGGAGTTGATTAATAGCTTGTTCTATTTCTTTTTCTGAAATGGGACTATTTAAGCAATTTATCTCCTCCTCTGTTAATCTAGGGAGCCTATATTTTTGGAGGAAGTCATCCATTTCACTTAAGTTATCAAATTTATTGGCATAAAGTTGGGCAAAGTAACTCCTTATTATTTCTCTAATTTCCTCTTCATTGGTGGAAAGATCCCCCCTTTTCATTTGTAAGACTATCAATTTGATTTTCCTCTTTCTTTTTTTTGATCAAATTTACCAAAGGTTTATCTATTTTCTTGGCTTTTTCATAAAACCAACTCTTGGTTTTATTTATTAATTCAATAGTTTTTTTACTTTCAATATTATTGATTTCTCCTTTTAATTTTTGTATTTCAAGTTTAATTTTTGGTTGGGGGTTTATAATTTGGTCTTTTTCTAGCCTTTTAAGTTGTAAGCCCAATTCGTTAATCTTCTCTTTCTCTATTTTCTTCAAAAAAGCCTCTAAAGATATAAAATTTCCCCTCATTCCTGCTTTAGCTGCATCCCAAAGATTTTGGTATGATGTCTCATCATTGTCATTATCTTTGGTGAAATTGTTAATTGTTTCTATAATTTTGCTCTTTCACCCAGTCATTCTTTAAGATGAGATTATTCAGTTTCCAATTACTTTTTGGTCTATTTACCCCTAACTTTTTACTGAATGTAGCTTTTATTGCATTGTGATCTGAGAAGAAGCCATTTATTATTTCTGCCTTCCTACATTTAATTTTGAGATCTTTATGTCCTAATATATGGTCTATTTTTGTATAGGATCCATGAACTGCTGAGAAGAAAGTATATTCCTTCCTATTGCCATTCAGTTTTCTCCAAAAGTCTATCATACCTAGTTTTTCTAATGTTCTATTTACTTTTTTAATTTCGTTCTTGTTTGTTTTGTGGTTTGATTTGTCTAAATCTGAGAGTGCAAGGTTGAGATCTCCCACTATTATAGTTTTACTGTCTATTTCTTCTTGCAGTTCTCTTAACTTTTCCTTTAGAAAGTTAGATGCTATACCACTTGGTGCATATATGTTTAGTATTGATATGGCTTCATTATTTATGCTACCTTTCAGCAGGATATAGTTTCCTTCCTTATCTTTTTAAAGGAGATCTACTTCTGCTTTTGCTTGATCTGAGATAAGGATAGCTACCTCTGCTTTTTTGGCTTTATCTGAAGCATAATAGGCTCTGTTCCAACCTTTTACCTTTATTCTGTATGTATCTCCCTGCTTTAAGTGTGTTTCCTGTAGACAACATATTGTAGGGTTCTGCTTTTTGATCCAATCTGCTATCCGTCTCCGTTTGATGGGATCGTTCATCCCATTTACATTTACAGTTAAAATTACTAATTCTGTATTTCCTGCCATCATATTATCCCCAGATTATGCTTTTTTCCCTTGACCCCCCTGATCCCCCTCCCCGATATTTAATTTACAGACCCCCCTTGTGACGCGCAACCCTCCCTCTTTTTTTTTTTTTAGTATCCCTCCCCCCTCCCTCCAAGTCCCTTCACTTATTCTCCTTTTCCTTTTCCCTTTTCCTCTCCCCCCTTTTAATGAGGTGAGAGAAAATTCTCTGAAAAACAAATATGTTAATTATTTACTCTTTGAGCCTCTCCTGATGAGAGTAAGATTCACACAATGATTCTCCCCCTCACTAAGTTCCCTCAGATATGGTGTATTTTCTATGCCTCTTCCTGGGATGTAGTTTCCCTCTTTTTATCATTCCTTCCCCTTTTTCTGAACCGACCTCCTTCCCTTTACTACACCCCCCTTTTTTTCTTTTATATCAGTAAAATCAAATTATCCTTGAGTACTTTTTATATACCCACAACAGAGTTACAGTTCTCAAGGGTTCTGTGTACCTTTTTCTGTTTCTCTTCAGTCTTGTGGATGTAGATCAAATTTTTTGTTTAAGTCTGGTTTTTTTCTTAGAAACATATAGAATTCCTCTGTTTCATTGAATGACCATCTTCTTCCATGGAAAAAGATGCTAAACTTAGCTAGGTAGTTCATTCTTGGTTGCAGTCCTTGATCTTTTGCCTTACGGAATATCAGGTTCCAGGCCCTTCTATCTTTTAATGTGGAGGCAGCCAGATCTTGGGTGACCCTTATTGTGGCACCCTGGTATTTAAATTGTTTTTTTCTAGCTGCTTGCAGGATTTTCTCCTTTGTGTGGTAATTCTGCAGCTTAGCCACTATATTCCGTGGTGTTCTTTTTTTAGGGTCTATTTCAGAAGGAGTTCGATGAATTCTTTCCACATCTACTTTCCCTTCTGTTTCTATTATCTCTGGACAGTTCTCTTTGATAATTTCCTGTAAAATAGAATCTAGGCTCTTTTTTTGGTCATAGTTTTCTGGAAGTCCAATGATCCGCAGATTATCTCTCCTAGATCTATTTTCCAGGTCTATAGATTTTCCCAGTAAGTATTTGACGTTGTTCTCCAACTTCTCATTTTTTTTTTTTTTTTGTTTTGTTTGACTGATTCTTGGGTTCTCTGTGAATCATTCATTTCTATTTGTTCCATCCTGACTTTTAAGGAGTTATTTTTCTTCTTTCACAGTTTTTAGTTCTTTTTGTAAATGCCCAATTTCGTTTTTAAATGAATTATTTTGCTCTATTGAATTTTTTTCCATTTCCCTAATTTTTTTTTGAGAATTATTTTCTTTTTCCAATTCAGAAATTCTATTTTCTTGAGACTTTTTTATCTTTTCCAATTCAGAAATCCTACTTTCCTGTGTTTTTTTAACCTTTTCTAATTCATAAATTTTGTTTCCCTGCATCTCCTGTGAATTCTTTATTTTTTCCAACTCCAATTTCAGGACGTTGTTATTCTCTATCATAACTTCCCTTTCCTTTCCCCATTTTTCTTCAAACTCTCTTAACTTTTTAAGAGTTTCTTCTAGGAGAGAGTTATGTGATGGGGGGCAGGAATCGTTCCCCTTTAGGTTGTTATCTGCTGACTCTCTGCTGTTAACTTCCTCGGGGTTGGATACCCGCTCTTTCTCTGTGTAGAAGGAATCTATAGTTTTTCTGGTTTTTTTGTTCATATTTAAAAAATCTTTTGGGGTCTGTCCCTGCGGTAGGAAATTATTTATTTACTTCTTTACCAGCTTCCTCCCAGACCGGATGGATGCAGCGGCTCCTGCGCCTGAGCTAAGATAGAGCTCTGGGAGAGAGTTCCCCACCCCCTACCTGGAGGTGCCTCAGAGGTGACCAGCACTGCTGTGCCCGAGGGCGCTGAACAGTAAAGACAGCACAAAACCCAGCCTATGTGTCCGGGTGGGGGCGTGGATGTCTGCAGCAGGTGACTTGAAAAGCCCCTGTGCTCAAACTGGAAGTGTCTGCCAGAAACCGCGGTCCCCTAGTTCAAAGGTTCCGCTTCTCTGGGACTTCCTGGAGCTGAGTTCCTCTCCCTCTAGCTAAGCTAGGCAGTGTGTGTTGCCTTGGGCCGTATCCACCCACTTGTCAATCTCTTAACTATTCTCAGGTGGTAGCTGAGGCCACGCCCCCTGGTGCTGAGATCTGCTGAGTCACCTCCAGGATCCGGGGAAAATCTAATCTGAGTTTTAAAGTATTTTATCTTTCTCTTCTGAACTGCTAAATAATTAGCAGAGAAGAGCTAACAGCCTGTGCCAGATTCCTTTATCTCAGTGGCTTCTCTGATCCCAGAGCCCTTCCTAGCGCGATGGGCAAAATATGCTAGCACCCAGCCGTCTGTGCTGGCCTCTCTTCTTCCTCCCCTGGGGACTGACCTTTTCTGTTGAAACTCCAGATTCTCTTCAGCTGGTAAGTTGTGCTTCCAGTCCTTGTGGTATCTATCAGTCCTGAGCTTATTTTGAGACTTAATTTATCTAATTGGTTGTGAGGGAGTGAGGACCTTCACAGAGTCGTGTGTTTCTTCTCCGACATCTTGGCTCCGCCCCCCCAGTTCATGTAAATCTTAACAGACTTTTTTATCCATCATTTTTATAGAACAATAATATTTCATTACCTTCATATACCACAGCTTATTCAGCTATTCCCCAATTGATGGTTATCTACTCCTTTTCCAATTCTTTGCTACCACATAAAAAGTTGCTTGAAACATTTTTGTGCATGTGGGTCCTTTTCCCTCCTTCCTTGGGATACAGAGGTAGAAATGCCACTACGTGTCAAAGGGTATGCACAGTTTTATATCTCTTTGGACATAGGTCCATATTGCTCTCCAGAATAGTTGGTTCAGTTCACAATTCCACCAATAATGCCAGTTTCTCCCCATCCCCTTCAACATTCACTATCTTTTCCTGTCATCTTAATCAATCTGTGTAAAGTTTCTCTCTCTGGTTGTTAGGAGAACCCCAGGGCCAGGTGGAGTTCTGTCATGGATGAGGATTGAGGGAGGCAGAGACTCAGGAAGATGGAAATGGGAGTTCAAGTCCAAGTCTGAGTCCACTTTGTTGATCAATATCAGGTACCATAGGGTTACATAAGAGAGAGTATATGTGTCAATTACGTAGGAATTTCTGTTCTATGGAATGGGACTCATGGGGTTCTATACCTTAAGACTCTGGTTTATGTCAAATAGTATATGCCAGGATTCTCTCATATTTATTATTCCAAGGACATCCTGAAATTGCAGATGGTCAGACATCCTGATGCCAATTTTCAATCTTATCCTGTCATAATATATGTCTATGCTGACCATAGGAAATAGGCAGAAATTATCTAACTAAGAACTAAACACTGAGATACTTTCTTCATTCCAAGGCACTGATTTGTGCTTAAAAATCCAGGAGATAGCAAAGGCTTATCATGTCTCTTAAATTCTCAAGAAGCAGTCCATAGGGGAGATGGAAAAGCCAGTCTGGACTTAGCAGAATTTCCATAGCCAAAAGATTTTATGTCCTTTGTCTGAAGTCTCTCCACTATCCATATATGTCAATAAATCTGAGAGGTGTGAGGTGGTGCCACAGAGTTGACAAGACAAACGCAGAGATTATATGATCACCATTACAAAACTTTTTTTTCTCATAAATTAAAATCAGATCTAAATAATAGAACTTTATTTTTACACTGAGGTAATATAATAAAAAGAACAATTCTACCTAATGCAATATATTTGTTCAGTGTCACACCAAATTACCAAAATATTATATCAACATTCACACAAATCACAAAATTAATCTAAAACAACAAAAGCTCAAGAATACCAAGACAATCGATGAAAAATATGAGGGAAGCTAATCTGGTAGTATCAGATATCAAATTATTAAAAAGCAGTAACAATCAAAACAATATGTTAGTAAGAAATAAGATGATGGATCAGTGGAATATATTAGATACACCATACATAGTACTAAAGGACAGCTACTTAGCCCAGGAAATAGACCTATCTTCTTGAATCCAAATCCGGCCTCAGATAACTACTATCTGTATAATCCTGGGAAAGTTAATTAATCTTGTTTGTCTCAGTTTATTTCTCATTAAAAAGAGCTGGAAAAGGAAATAGCAAATCACTTCAGTAACTTTGACTAGAGTAACTCAAGTAGGGTAACAAAGTCAGACCTGACTGAAATGACTGTGCAACAACATAGTAATATTCAATGACCACAGTAATCTAGGATTTAATAAAACCAAAGATGCAAGTTTTTTTGGGAAATGCTAAACATTGGGAAAAACTGCTGGGAAAATTGCAAAGTAGTTTGGCAGAAATTAAGTATAGAGTCACTTGTCATACCATACACCCACTTAAGAGAAATATAAGTGCATGATTCAAACATAAAGGGTAAGATCATAAGAAAATTAAAGAAGCACAGAAAAAATTATAATTAAAAGGAATAAATTATAACTAAAGAAGAAATGGAGAGCATTATAGGACATAAAATAGATGTTTTACATATTTATAAGAATTTTCAAAATTAAAACTAAGATTAGAAAAAATGCAAGACCTTGAAGGGTGGGTACAGAAAAGTTTCTGGGAAAGAGCTCATTTCTCAAATCTATAGAAAACTGAGTCATTCTCTAATAAATGGTCAAAAGATATGGATGAGTAGTTTTCAGATATACAAACTATCTCTAGTCATATGAAAACAAAGTGTTCTACATCATCATTGATTAGAAAAATTAAAATTAAAACAACACTGAGGTACCAGTTCATACCTATTAGATTAGCTAATAAAATAAGATTCACTAATATAACAAAAACATTTTTAAATGTTCGAAGAGGATGTGAAAAAATGGCACACAAAGTTACGAACTGATCCACAAAGTCTGTGCCCAAAGAACTGTCAAATGATTCATACCCTTTGATTCAGAAATACCACTACTAAGTCTGTATCACAAAGAGACAAAAAGAAAAACAGAGAGGACTTCTATAGTATACAATAAACTGGAAATTAAGGGGATGTCAATCAACTGGGAAATGACTGAACAAATTGTGGTAAATTACTGTGATGGAATGCTTTTGTAATATAAGAAATGATGAGCAGAATGGTTTAATAAAAAAATTTAGGATGATTTATATGAACTGATGCAAAGTAATGCAAACAGAACCAGAAGAACATTAATTCACAATAGCAACAATATTCTTTGATAATAAACTGTGAAAGTCTCAGCTATCATCATCACTATGATCCAATATAATTCTAAAGGACTTACTTTGAAAAATGCTATTCACATATAGAAAACAAACTGACAGCCTGAATGCAGACCAAAAACTTTTTTAAAGATTCTATTTCCTTTTTTTGATGGGAGGAGGTCTGTGTTTTCTTTTGCAACATGGCCTATATGGATATTTTTTTTGATCTGGCTTCACATGTAAAATCTATACCAATTTGTTAATCTTCTCAATGAAAAGTTGCAGAGAGGGTAAGAATATAAAATTTTCTAGATAAAAATGTACACACACACACACACATACACACACACACATATATATATGTGTGTGTGTATGTGTGTGTGTATGTGTGTGTATATATATACATATCTGTGTGTATATATATGTAGACATATAGGTTTGTGTGTGTTTACATTTAATTGTGAAAAAATAAAGCATTATCTTATTTTATAGTTATAACAATACTGTAAGACCAGTAGTTCAAATGTTATCTCCATTTTTCAGAAGAGGAAATTGAGGTTGACAGGGGTTAAATAATTTGCCTGAGAGCACACTGGCCAATACTGACAATTGGAAACAATACAAATACCAATTGAATGAGTTAAATTCTTTTATTCTGAAGATTGCCCATAGCAAACTGCAGGGAATATCTTCAGTTATGTAAGTGTTAAAATTAAAAATTAAACTTACAACTACTAATTCTAAAGCATGTTTCTCTCCACTATAGTTTGGCTTCCTCCTCTGTGAAATGGGGATTTTAGCTTGCACTTTGCAAAGTTCTTGGGAAGAATAAATAAAATGAAAAGTGTTTTGCTAATATGAAACTACTATATAAATGATCTATATCACTGAGACAGCAATCTGCCTTAATGGATAGATCTTTGTTCTTAGACTTGAGAAGAACTAGCTTGGAATCCTTCCCCATGTTGCCTTTGTTGGTTAGCAAATAATCATTTAACATCTGTCAAATTCAATTCTTTATTCTAAAAAAAAAGGAGGTAGTGAATTTACATTATTTTATTTTTCCAGATTCAATTCCATAATCTTACCTATATTGCACATCAACTTTTATTTAAATTGTATCTCAGTTTCATCTAATATTTGTGAGCTAGATTAAGTAAATATTATCTTTTTCTTTTCTGTGCAAACACCTTTGATAAAGGTATATATATATTTTTTTATTTTTTTGAACAACCAATTTTGGGTGTAAGTGTTCATATTAACTTTGTGCATATGTAAGTTGAACAAATGTGGTTTGGGTTATTAATGACTTTCTTTTCTCTGCCAATCCCTAACTTGAACAATCAGCTGACATCTCCCCTTGTCCTTAGTGCACCTACAAAAGAGCTCTCTGTCTATAATGGGATACTCAGTAAGTGTTCCCACCAATGAACGTGCAGAAAATTTGTTCTCCACATTTCAGAAAGAAAAAGCATATGGGATAAGTATGAGAAGGATAAAGGAAAACTGAAATTCCTTGTGGATTTATGACAGATTAACTTCATGTCTCTCAGCCCCAGTAATGAATCCCCAACTTAGTTTCACACTCTGGCAATTACCCATATGCTTGAGGATGTCAAGTGGAATTGAGAGTTAAAGAAACTTGAGCTAAGAACATTACCCTTAGCTGATTGATTTAAAGCTGCATGATTCAGGTACCAGAGAAGGAAGCAAGGAAACAATTAGATTTAGTCCAGCATTCCCATACCCCCTACCCCACGTTCTCAATTCCTCTCTCTCTCTCTCTCTCTCTCTCTCTCTCTCTCTCTCTCTCTCTCTCTCTCTCTCTCTCTCTCTCTCTCTCTCTCTCGTTTATGTCTCTGCCTCTCTGTCTTTATCTCTGCCTCCCTCCCTCTCTCTCTGTCTGTATGTTTCTCTTTCTTGCTGTCTCTCTATCTCTGTCTCTCTGTCTGCCTCTTTCTCACTTTCTCTTTCTCTCTTCCTCCACTCTCTAATCTTCCTGTCTCTTTTTGTAAGACATATGACTCTTAGCAAAGAACAAGAGGGCAAAGCATAGTCAAGTATGTACCAGACACTTTGCTCAGCACAAGAGATAAAAAAGAAAGACAAAAACATAGTCCCTTGCTTCAAAGGCACATCATTCAATATGATACAATTTCAATCAACAAGCACTTTTTTAAAAAAGCAGCAGGGTACAATGGAAAGTTAGTTAATTTGGAATAAAAAAAAAAAACTGGGTGTAACTTTTATTTCTTACTCTTACCACCTGTATGATTTTGGATAAATCTTTCAAACTCTCTCTCTATTTCCTCATATGTAATGTATAGAATATTTTATTAAACATTTAGTTTCTGCAATGTGCTAAGCAATAGGGTAAACGATTTAGACAATTACAAAATACAGTCTGTACACTCACGGAGCTCACAAAGAGAACATTTTCATATACACATATGTGTATGTATATATGTGTGCATGTAAACTATGTGTTTATGTAAGTTCATGTTTATGTGTAATTGTATGTATATATGCATGCATGTATATGTGTATATGTGTGTGTGTGAGAGAGAGAGAGAGACAGAGAGAGAGAGAAGAGAGAGAGAGAGAGAGAGAGAGAGAGAGAGAGAGAGAGAGAGAGAGAGAGAGAGAGAAACAGTGTTTCAGTTACATGGTTTATAGCAAGTCCCAGTGTTCCTCAGGGTATCATAGAAAAGTAGATGATATTAAGTCTTCTTTATGTATTTTTCATTAAGTAAACTTATGAGTTTCTGATTATTAAACTACTTGACAGTCATAAGGATTTTGGTGATGAAAATTTCCTTTTCTAGGTCTTCAGTTACCTAGGCCTGCTAAGGGAGTAGAAGGGATAAGAAGGACTTTCATCTTTTTAAAGAAATTCCAAAATTTTGAAAGAATTGAGCATTTAACTCCCACATTGTAGAGGGTCACAGTCAGTGGGGAAACTCTGGGTAAGGTATAAGACCCTTCAGTCCAGAGGGAACCTGCTAACAATGTCTGGTTCGGCTCCCCATCTCCCCTACAGGCTCTAGGCCTTCCTGAGAAGTCAGGGGGCAGTGACAATCTGTATTGAGAGTGATAGCAGGTGGATGAGTGATACCAGGTGACAAACTATATACAATAGCAAGTTGTTTATGTGGTCCTATGTGCTCAGAGTTGTTTTTGTTACATTATAAAAAGGGGAAAGCCCTTGAAATAAATGGACTCCATTTTCCCACCCTCCTCAGGAGTCCTGCCTCATCACTTCTCCACTAGGAAGGTATATTTAATCACCCTGGGTTGGGGGCTCTAGAAAGCAGGACACGACACTATATGAACCATCTGATGTAAGAGGGCCTACTTTTTGATCTATCTCTTAAACATGTTATGTGAAGAGAAACAATAATAGTCCTCATGAGTCTCATGTAGGAGTTGTGAAAACTGGCCAACATTGGCAATTGGAAACAATACCAATATTAATTGAATGAGTTAAATTCTTATGTTCTGAAGATTGCCCACAACAAACTGCAGGGAATATCTTCAGTGTGAGAATGGAAAGCCCTATTTATCCTACACCTTGAAGAGAATTCCAAAGGTCATCTTATCCCATTTTTTCTGTTTTGGCTAGATATATCAAAGAATCACAACAATTATGTATAGTTTCCTGCTTAAGGGGAAAGCAAATTTACTGGGCAAAATGCTTCTGAAATGAGCCACGACATCAGTAAAATAATTATTTTTAAGACACTAATCTATCATATTTTCTCTTAGATTTTTTTCCCTTGAACATTATGCTATAACACACAATTAGTAAATTCCTCCTTACAACTTCAGCAGCTCTGTGACCTAAAACTTTATCTCCACTAAATCTAGGCTGTGAATATCACAGAATTGAACAGAATCTCAGATTATGCACTTAACTCTTTGTAAGAGACTGCACTGAGGTTAAAAAGACAAAAATAAACACTATCCTCAAAATTACAACAAAACGTTTTAACTCTCAAATAAACCAATGGATGCTGAAAGGAACCTCTGTTCTCAATAGCAACTGCATACCTGAACAGTGCTTTATGGTTTCTAAAGTGCTTTCCTTGCAAATATTCAATTCAACAAACATTTATTAAAAATGTCCTGTATCCCAGGCTCTATGATGCATTCAAGGAATAAAAAGACAATGAGATAAAATGATGATGATGATGATAAAGAGAATAAGAACAAAAATGTGAACAATAAATAGTAGCTGCTCTAATACTCATTTAGCATTATATTCATTGAATTTCAGATAGAAATTTTGGTCCACTCGGCTATGCTGTCATTATTCTTTCACATTTAAGCGTCTAAAGAATGTCTTGTTGAGTGTTATTATGATAGTTATTTTTATCATGTAATACATTAAAATAAGGTGAATAATAACACCTTTATGTAAGCTTTAAGTTTTATGAAGCTCTTTACCACATTTGAAATACTGTCATATAAATGTTGGAGGGAATGTGGGAGAACTGAAACACTGTTATACTGTTGGTGGAGTTCTGAACTGATCCAACCATTCTGGAGAGCAATTTGGAACTTTGCCCAAAGGGCAATCACGCTATGTGTACCCTTTGATGGAGCAGTGTCTCTGGGTCTGTATCCCAAAGAGAGTATAAAAAAGGGAAAAGAACCTACATGTGCAAACATGTTTGTAGCAGCCCTTTTTGTAGTGCCAAGGAACTGGAAACTTAGTAGATGCCCATCAGTTGGAGAATGACTAAGTTATGGTATTTGAATATAATGGAATATTATTATTCTATAAGAAACATCAGCAAGATGATTTCAGAAAGGCCTGAAGAGACTGAACTGAAGTGAAGTGAAGTAATTAGAAACAAGAATAAATTGTACACAGCGACAAGAAGATTATGTGATGATCAGCTTTGATGGATTTGCTATTTTCAAGAAGGAGATGATTCAGGCCAATTCCAATAGTCTTGTGATGGAGAGAGCCATCTGCACCCAGAGAGAGGACTGTGGTAACTGAACATGGATAACAGTATAGTTTTTTCATCTTTTTGTTGTTGTTTGCTTGCATTTTGTTTTCTTTCTCATTTCCCCTATTTGAGCTGATTTTTCTTGTGCAGCATATGGAAAATTGCATAGAAGAATTGCACATATTTAATATATATTCATTACTTAATGTCTAGGGGAGAGGGGAAGGAGGAAGGGAAAAAGAAAATTTTGGAACACAAGGCTTTGCAAGGGTGAATGTTGAAAACTATTTTTGCATTTATTTTGAAAATAAAAAGCTATTATTAAAAAAGAAATTGTCATCATCATTTTATAGCTGAGAAAATACAGATGTCAAATATTTTGCCTCAAAATTCATAGTTATTATCACAGCTAGCACTCAAGTTAAATTTTCTTGTGTTGGAGCCAGTCCTCTTTCCCTTATAGGACATTGCCTCAAAAATATCCAGACCACCATTGTCCATTATTAATATCTTTATGTTAGGTGTTTACCCAGAAAGATCCAGTTTGGACCTATAATACCTGCATTGTAAAATATATGCATATAGATAAGTCCATCAGCAAAGTATAGGCAAAGTGGGTGGCATGAAAACAAAAACAAAAAAAAAGACTAATTTTAATTAATCATATCTATACAGCATTATCTCAGCCATACCAGGAAGTTCCCACTATTCAAGATTAGTTCCTGAATTTTGGCTAATATTTGAAATACCTTCAAATAGAGATAATGTTTTTCTTTCTCTAATAAGAGTGTTGTCTAAAATGGAAACCTTCACTGGGAGAATATTACTCAGATTAACTTAAGGCAGTCCATTTCTTGATTCCAAGATTTTTTTTTCCCTATCTGTCTCCCATGCCTGGAATATTCTCCATCCCATTGACTGCCTACTGACCTCCTTGGTTTCCTTAAATTCCAACTAAACTAGGAATTTAAATCCCATTGTTTACTTATAAACTTTCCCAATTATCTTAATTCTACTACCTCCCATTTTAAATTATTTTCTATTTATTCTGTATATAAATTGCTTTGTATATATTGAATTTCATGTTTTGTTTCCCATTGATTAGGAGCTGTTTGAGAACAGGGTTTGTCTCTTACTACGTTTATATCTTCAATCTGATCATAGTGCCCAACACATAATAGTTATTTAATTGCTGTGTATTAATTGATTGATTCATTGATATAAATAACTAATGCCAGGGCTTCATCTAGGGATAAGTTTTGATGAGGATAGGAGAAATACAAGTTGAGTCTATTATAATAGGAACTTAAGGAAGGGAGTGAGAAAATAGAGAAAAAAATACTTAAGAGCCCTAAAATAACAATATTGTTGACATTATTATATTTCTGAGTGCTCTTAAAATGGGCATGGGACAAATACATTTTGAGAGGGAGATATCACAGTGAACACTTCCCAATACTTCCTAGGCAGAGGTTCTTCATGGAAACATGTAAAGAGCATGGTATATGGTGAACAGAGGCAGCAGAAAGATATCGCTATTCTGTAGAAATGCTAGGAGCATGGAATACAAGAGGAGAATGCAATATATGAAAAAGCCAAAGATAAACTTAAATTTATTTTTATTTTCTGAAGACCTGATGGTAGTGCTGCTCTATCTTTGGATAATTGAATTCTCTCAAAGTTACGTTGGTTGATGTGTATCATGGGGAGGAACTTGAGTAAGATATATTGAAGTCAGCAAATTCGAGCTCTTCATAGCTCCTACCAAGATTGTTTTTATCCCTATAGGACAGAAACAATTGCAGCAGAAGGGGAAGGCCATGCCATAGAGGACAATCCCACCATGTGTACAGTTATATTAAGAGACAGGTTTTACTGAGCTTCACCCCCTCCACAACCTAGTGAGAAAACAAAAAGGTGCATAGAACACCAAGGGAAGGCTGGGCATGGTAATACAGATCAAAGTTAGAAATATAAGTATAACAGTCAATACAAGGAGGATTTGTGACTTTCTTGAGAGTCTCATTCTTTTTAGGATATCAGTATCCCAAAACTAATTTTTTTTTCACAATAGTTACAAATCTGACTTAATGTCTTTCTGGATTTCAGAAAGAGGAAAAAAAAATTACCCCTGGATATACTACCTCTTATACCAGCTGAATAATTCAAAATAAACAGAGTTCTTCAATGGCCTTTATTTATCTCCCCTAATCCTACTACTGATTATTTTTCAGGTGGACTTCCCAAATCTTTTCTGAAAATGGTATCAAATGCTTTGGAAATATCTATTTCTTTTGTAGCTCTGAATCACCAGTCAGAGACAATCATCTCAGTGTTATAACTTTATTCTCTCTACTCTGTAGATGCTATGCCATTAATTAATTGCCTTATTTTCATTGTTTACTGTGTGAAAGACCTGCAATTAAAACTGTTTGTAAATATAAAAAAAGCAAACAAAAAGTAAAAATAATTTTCCATATAACTTCAGGTTTCCAAAAGTAAATGCAAAAGACAGAAGATGAAGACTTCCCTTCTTGAAATATATTACCTGGGGGCAGCTAGATGGCATAGTGGATAGAACACCGGCCCTGTAGTCAGGAGGACCTGAGCTCAAATCAGGCCTCAGACAATTCATACTTCCTAGTTGTGTGACCTTGGGCAAGTCACTTAACCCCAATTGCCTCAGCCAAAAAAAAAGAAGAAAAGAAAAAAGAAAAGAAAAAGAAATATATTACCTGGAATAATTGCTTAGGAGTACTGTCTTGATATTTCTTTTGCCCAATCTGCCCAAGAAATTATCTTGAGTCCTGATTTTTTTTTCTTACTAGCTCTTGCTTCTATATATATTGATACTTTCTAAGATTCAATAAGCTTCCTTAAATGCCCCATTTTCCATTTCCTTGTGACTTCCTCATATGTCTTGAGGGGCTGACTTTTTTTTTTCCAAACTCTTTCCATGACTCATGAACTGACTTTTCAAAAACCATCCAAAATTGTTGTCTAGAATTCTTTTTCTGATGTTATTATTTCTTTTCTACTTTGGTAGAAGGGCTTATTGATACTTCATTATTTCACCTCTTTTCTGAGACTGGCTCTGTAAAAAACACATATCTACTTTCCATTATCAAAGAACATAAGACTTGAGAATAGAGACTACTTTGCTATAATATTTTTATATACTACTAGCACAGCATTTGGCACATAGTAGGCATTTGACAAATGTATGCAAGTTTAATTGAATTTAAATCACAGCATGTGGACAAGTACCTATTTTGTCCCTATATTAAATTGTCCCTGTGTACAATCACTCACTTAAAAATTCAATGTACTGTCTCTCACCCTTTTTTCTCCTCAGAACTCAGGGTCTAGCACAGTTTCCTTTACTTAATAAATATTTGTTGTGTATAACGATTTGGGTCCTAGCCACCAAATAATTGCATTCTCCTTTTTTTGAGAACAAAGTATCACCTTGCTCTCTCTGCATCTTTCATCCATCACTGCTCTCCCTGGAGTTTTCTCCCAAACTTTCAAACAAGTCACCTAGGAAAGAGTTTTCAGGAGCCAGCTTGCAAATCTGATATTAAATGACCTGACTTCTTGCCCTGTGTTTCATCCATCATGACCGATGTTGAATCAATGAACACCAGGGAGCAGAAAAGCCTGTCCACTTTTCCAGCTGCAGAACAAAAACAATTGGGCATCTGCCATCTGGGAGGAATATCCACACCCTGAAATCTGTCACTGAAAGTCAAAAAGCTAATGACATCAGCTCAATGTGACCAGAGACTTTAGTAGTTTCTCTACTTCAATCTACTGGTTTATTTTTTTTATGAAGGAGGGGGCATTTGGTTAGGCTGCACACAAGACTGAGTAACCCCCGTGTCCCATTCATTCTCACATTAAGTTCTAGATACTGGGGACACAAAGAGAAAATTAAAATATCCCCAAATCTCAAGGAGTTAATATCTTCCTGAGAGTGAGAGAGACAGAGACAGAGACATGGAGACAGAGACACAGAAAGACAGAGGCACAAAAAGACACACACAGAGACACAGACAGAGACAGACAAAGACATACAGAGAGATAGAGAGAGACAGACTGATAGGGATACAGAGAGAAACGGAGACAGAGACAGACAAAGACATACAGAGGGATAGAGAGAGACAGACTGATAGGGATACAGAGAGAAACGGAGACAGAGACAGACAAAGACATACAGAGGGATAGAGAGAGACAGACTGATAGGGATACAGAGAGAAACAGAGACAGAGACAGACAAAGACATACAGAGGGATAGAGAGAGACAGACTGATAGGGATACAGAGAGAAACAGAGACAGAGACAGACAAAGACATACAGAGGGATAGAGAGAGACAGACTGATAGGGATACAGAGAGAAACAGAGACAGAGACAGACAAAGACATACAGAGGGATAGAGAGAGACAGACTGATAGGGATACAGAGAGAAACAGAGAGAGAGACAAAAACACACAGAGACAGGGACAAACACACAGAGACCCAGAGAGAGAGAGAGAGACAGAGAAAGAGACAGAAAAATAGAAAGACATGCACACAGACAGAGACAGAAACAGTATTTGATAGGGGCAAGATTGGGATTCCATGCTTTTGGATTGTTATTGTTTATCCTTCATTTTCAAAGAAGACCAATGACATCATGGAATGATATTTTGACTTGTGTGTGAATTGGATTTCAGTAAGTAGAGTTATGGGATCTTCAGGGAGGACTACTTCTGGAACTCTATCTTCCCAGAAATCAGCTGGAGTCAGGATCACTAAAAGTCTTTCTTCTTGATCTTTACCGTCCCCTCCAATGCCAGGTCATGAGTGCGAGAGAGCGTGAATTCCAAGACCCAAGTTTCTCCTTCTACTCCTCCCACACAAGTCACTCCCCCCTCTTTGTCCCACCAATCAAGTCAGCACAGAACAACTGGGGAGGGTCAACCTTCAAACAAGTTAATAGGGAACTGTCCAATAGGCAATTAGTCTCATGTACGTCATTATCCAAGTGCCTTGCTCAGTTCTAGCCCTTTACAGACTACCACTTCTAGGGTAAAGGCTTACTGAGCCATTTTTCAGGGCTGCTTATCCATCTTAAGTGTCCACCTGTGGCGACCACGCCAGTACCCTGGGTACCTTGGAATCAGCCGGAGTCAGGATAAGCAAAAGTCTTTATTGTTGGACTTTAGTGATAGAAATAAAGAGAGTGGACATGTAGGATCTCTGCGACCTCACAGTCTCATCTCTCTCTCAGAAGTGACCTTGGCTAGTCTTGCTGCATCTCTTAGTCCCTCCCACAATTCTGTGTATACCAAATGATTAGGCCAGCACAGGATAGTGGGAAGGGCCATTTTCCAAGCATATTCATATAGAGTATTGTCCAATCAGTAATTAACCTCAAGTGCTCAATTGTCCCACCTCAGTGCATTGACTCAAGAGTTTCAGTCCTTTACATCCACCTATCACCATCTCTCATCTGTGGCTCCAAGAAATGGTAGTATATGTGGTAACCACCCTTTGCAAACCATCTCAGTAGACAGACTAAACCAGGTGGAAGGTAACAAATAGGCCTCAAACTGAGAATGGGTTTAAAGGAATATCTACTTCCAAACGTGTGAAGACTCCCTCTCATGGAATGGGTGGATAAAAGAAATTTGTTCTAATGGCATGCCTTTGGATAGTAAAGGCCTCTTGCAGGAGGTAATAAATATTTCAACTGAGGCTAGAGGGGAGCTAAGACCTCCCGGAGTCATGGAGGCCAAGAGGAAGAGAGCTTCTCCAAATAGGACAGGATTGATCAGTACTCGTAGCTTAATTCTTCTCTGTGTGCCTGTGTGTGTATGTGTATCATGAGTGAGATGATTAAGAAAGGAGGCAAAACCAAATAATTATGTTCCAGATTATAATAGGGAGATCGCATAGTAATGATTCTGTGGATTTTTATGTAAATCAAAGGTCAGTATTTGGGAAATTGTCTTAAAACAAAAGGCACTAGAAAAGTTGACAATCCACATAGGTGAGATAGATATTTAGGCTGTATGCATAACAGTCAGTCAACAAGCATTTATTCCATTCCAAGCACCAGGTTACTAAGAAAAACAAACACCCTTCTTGAGGGAATTTAACTGGGAAAACAATTTGCACACAACTATGGTCAAATGATACATACATACATATATATATATATATATATATATATATATATATATATATACATATATATATATATATATATATATATATATATATATATATATATGATAAATTAGTGATAATTAACAGAGGAAAGGCATTAACAGTGAGGTGAATCTGGAAAGGCTTCATGTTGAAGACGGGAATTAACTAAACTTTAAGGCGGTCAGGAGACAAAAGATGAGAATAGACAAATTTCCAGTTATAAAATAAAACCTGGAAATACTTGGAGTAGAGGAATGGGATATCTTGTTAAAGATCATCAAATATTTTTTTTTCTGGATCATATAATAGTTGTAAGTGGAGAAAAAGAAAGAAAAGATGGAAAGATTCAAGGGGGCAGGTTATGAAGAGCACAGAAGTGAGATAAGAGTATATATTTTTTAAACTTTTCCCCAAATCCAAGATCAACAAGAAGCTGGTTAGTGGTAGATTTTGAGCTAACAGGTACTTAGAGATGAAGCCTTAGGGTTCCATCAAACATGAGTAACATTGGGAATGGATTTTAAACTGAAAGAATCATCACAACAGTCAAAAACAGTGAATCCACAAAAGAAAAACAGTATTGTCTCTTCAGAGGAGTGACTGCTTTCCATTCTGGTTTTAAACATCATCTCTCTGATGTGGGCAGATAAAGTCTAGTAGGTTTGACTTTCTAGGATAAGGCAGTATTCTATGGACATTGGTGATCACATTTAAAAGATCCATCTTCAATATAATCATCATAGAAGCATCAATTCATGTGACCTGATATAAATTGAAGTAAGCTGAGACAGGAAAAAATATATATACAGCAATGTAAATGAAAAATAATAATCTCCAAAATGTTACAGAGAATTAGGCCCAAATATGAGATGTGAAAAAACAGCTTTTCTAATCCTTTCCAGAGTTAGTGTCATTCAATGTGTAACTGCAAATAGTTTCAATATTTTTGATGTTTTGTCAATTTCAATATTTTTTCATTTACTTTTTGTTTTTAGGTAATTTTGTTATAAGGAATTGGATCTGTACGAGGTAGAGATGTGGATATAAAACATATCTAAATGATACTAAAAAATACAGAAATAAAATATTAGCTGGCTCAAAATTTGTGTAATTCCTGTATTCTAAAAATCATATGACAAGGACCAGAAAACAACTAAAATAAACCACAAGGAGTGAAGTTGCTATTATTTATGGAAATGTTTAAAATATAAGCTCTCTTGAGTATGAAAAGATCAGAAAGTATAAGATAGTGCTTCTGTCTTTGTGAATATATTTCTGTGAAGTTTGTATTAGGTTAAATAATTCAACTTATGGAGTACCACATGAAGGAAATAAAAGTCACTCCTCTTCATCTCTAGTCCTCAGAATGCTGACTCTTTTTTTCTACTTTGGGAAATCTATGCAAAATATTTTAAAACACAAATACTCATATATATCACCACTAAGCTCCTAACCTGGAAAAAGAAATCTTAATATGTATACAAAATATCCATTCCTTATCTCTTTTCAAATTTTGAGGGAAAATATTCCAGAAATAGTTACTTTGGATTTAGTCTTTCTCAAAGCTACTGAAGACAGAGATAGCAATGGATAAACCAGTGGAGGCAGTTTTTTTCAAGAGGAGGTTAGCAACTTCATCAAAGACTTTTCCCGTCTGGAATTACCTTTTCTCTGGAATCACCAGATGAAATTTCTCAAATTTCACCTTGAGATCAAGTGGAATAATATTTGTAAAATATGTAGCACAGTGAATAATACAGAGAAGACTTGATATAAATGCTACTTTCTTATTATTTTTGCTACTACTACTATTATTACCTTGATACCCTGCTTCTTGTGATGTCTCCAGAAAGGCATGAGGAGAAAAAAATTAAAAATTAAAAAAAATTAAATAAAACAATGTTAACCCTTTAAGACATATTTAGTTCCTATGTTTCCTATAGGCCCATGAACTCTGATAGTGATAAAATTTTCTTTGCCCAAAAATAATTGATCTTCAATGCCTACTATAAATGGAATTATGATTCTTATTCATTTGGTCATTCCATCCCAATGATGTAAATTCATATGTTCTTATCATCCACAATTCTATAAAAAGATTATATAAATCTGCTCCTGGAGTTGCATCTCTATTTGATGTTTGCTCAATATGCTGGGGACTTTCCTGTAGGTCTCTTGATATTTTATGAATGATATTACGGTACACAATCTATCCAGTGGCTCCCCCTTCTTACTACATACTTTGCTTGTTGTTTTTATTTTCTTCATTCAAACATCTTTCTGCTGAAATCCTTAATGAAGATCCCCTTGCACTTTTTTCTCCTAAGTGACATGCTAAGCCTGGTAACACCCTAATTTCTCCTTGGACCTTTGGAAGACCTTACACTCCAGTTGTCTGACATTGTGATATCCCATAATCAAGAGAAATAAACCCTAACCCAAAGAATATTCATGTTAAAGAGATAGGTAATTGAAAGAATTTCATACATCCAAAAGAAGAATGAGAAATTTACTAAGAGACACAGAGAAAGAGAGATAGAGACAGAGACAGAGAGATGGAATCAGAGGCAGAGAGACAGATAGTAAGAGAGACAAGCGTAGAGACAAAGACTGAGCGACAGAAACAAATAGAGAGGAAAATAGATAGAATTGAAGAAGAGAAATATAGAATTGTTCACCAGAAACAATCAAGGGAAATTGAAAGAAATTGTTTTCAGACAAAGAGAAAGCAAAAATGACATATATAGTGAAGACTCAGCATGTAGAACTTGTTCCAAGAGATACTATACGTTAAAGATGCCAATAAATTTAAAGATGATCTGAATCTATACATGTGTGATTAATAGATTAATTTAGAGAAGGTAAAGGCTAGCCACTTATAATAATTCCCAATGTGAACTTGCTTCAGATTCTTTTCACTAAGGCAAAAATTCAGTCTTGGACATTGAGCACATCCTCATCTTTTTTTTTTTCTTTTTCTCCAGGGAAATATTCCCATTCTTTTTCTCTCTAATCTTTAATTTTTTCCCATCCACTGTCTTTTTCTCTGATGGATATAAAAATGACTATATAACCTACGTGTCTGAAATTCCTTTATTTGTCCCTAACATTTTCAAGTCTAATTTTTCTATTTTCCTTATCACCAATAAGTTCCACATAACCTTTTTCTCTTTCCAGTCATTTTAATCCCTTGAAACCAGGGATTGCCTGATAATTTAAATGAATCATCCTCTTCATAGTCACTCAAATCTCTTAATTGCGAAATATGATGAACACTTGTCCTTTATTCTCTTGTGTTAATCATCTAGCAAACAGGGCTAATTCTATGAATGACTGGGAACATCAGTTTTCTGTTCAAAAGGTTCTTGGAGAAGAAAAGATGTGTTCTAAGACTCCTTCCAGCTGGGACAGTCTAAATCAGTCCCAGGACCTATGACTCAATCTATTCCCCTATAACATTCAAATATATCAATAGCATGAATTCTATGGCCATCAATGGTAACAAATTGCCCATCAATAATCATGAGCCTTTTATTCCCAATATTATTTTATTTTCCCCAATACATGCAAAGATTGTGATCAACATTTACTTTGTAAAACTTTGCATTCCAAATTTTTCTTCCTCCTTCCCCCAACCTCCCCTCTCCCCAAGATGGCACGCAATCTGATATAGGTTAAACATGTGCAATTCTTATGAATCATTTTGGATACCAATGTGCACCCTGATCAATTTCCTTCTAAATAAAACCAATGAGATCTAGTGATAGTGGATCCAGTGATAGATATTTCACATGCAAAAATTTTCTTTCTCTAATTTTTTATTGGATATCTCTTATGCTTGGAATCCTCTTCCTCCTCATCTCTATTGCCCAGATTTTCTGACTTTCTGCAAAGCTCAATACAAGTCACACCTTCTGTCAAAAGATCCCTTTCAGTGATGACCCAACCAGTTCCTCATACTAGGTTCTTTACATCTAAGATTACCTCCTATTTGCATTGGATATATTTTGTGTATTCATAGTTGTTTATATGTGATCTTGCCCAGTATACTATGAGTTCCTTGAAGCAGTGCCATGGTTTTGCATTTCTTTGCAACATCAATGTACACAGTTGGAGCTTAATAAATTTATTTTAATTTATTGACCCATTCCAGCATGTCAGCAGCCAACCACACATTCCTCCTAGATATTTTTCTCTTGATTTTCATGATAATACTCCCTTGTGTCTCTTCCTGCTGATCTGACTGCTTCTTTTCAATTTCCTTTAATAAAGATTCATTCGGGTCACTACTAGTTAATGTGGGTGTTCCCTGAGGTACTGGTTTCCTGGGACCTCTTGTCTTCATTTCAGAGATGAAGAAACTGAGACTGAGCGATTTTAAATGACTTTCCTAGAGTCAAACAAATTGTAAGGATCTGAGCAGTGATTTGAACACAGGTTTCTCATAATTCCAATTCCACTCACTTATTCCACTAAAATATACTACTATTCTATTTTTCCCTGAGGGAATAATGAATACATGCTAGTGATAATTTGATTTAATATCAATATCATCTTAAGATTTTTTTTTCCCTTTCACCTGACATAATTCTAACCATGTTATACTCTCTGGATATGAGGTTATCCTTCAAATCATATCCTCTTATTAACTACCCTTAGCACTCTTTTAACTCCCAATTATGAGCAGAAAAAATGGTCAAGGCAATAACAACTATATTTTTCAAGAGATTAAAAAAAAACATGCACCATGCTTATCAACAAATAACTCAGTAATTAGAAAATGATGACCTAAATGACAATTGTCTAAATCTAATAGTATCTCTTTGGAAAAGATTTTTTTTTTATTTTTTTCCTGGAATAATGGTCCCCATTCAAACATTTTCTTTAGGTAAGATGATCATCATCCAAGATCCTGAGATTCATTCCAATATGACAACCTTAATTTTTCTTCAATTTGCTTTGTACTACACTAAATTTATCTTCTCTTTCATTGTTCTCATTCATTGTTGATTTCCAATTCTTTGTAGGTGATTATATATTTCCTTAGCCTTTTCTTCACTGAACTGCAGAAAATTATTTTTTAAATAATAGCTTTTATTTTCAAAATGCATGGAAAGATAATTTTCAACATTCACTCTTGCAAAACCTTGAGTTCTATATTTCTCTCCCTCCTTCCCCTCTCCCCTCTCCCTAGACAGCAAGTAATCCAATATAGGTCAAAAATGAACAATTCTTCTGTACATGTTTCCACATTTGTCATGCTGCTCAAGAAAAATCAGATCAAAAAAATAAAAAATGAGAAAGAAAACAAAAAGCAAGCAAACAACAAAAAGTGAAAAAAATATGTTGTGATCTACATTTAGCCCCCATAGTTCTCTTTCTAGATGCAGATGTCTCTTTCCATAACAAGTCTATTGGAATTGACCTGAATCACCTCATTGTTGAAAAGATGATCAGTCAATTGATGGTTGATCTGATTGATCATCACATAATCTTCTTGTTGCTCTGTACAATCTACTCTTGGTTTTACTTACTTCATTCAGTATCAGTTCACTTAAGTCTCTCCAGATCTTTCTGCAATCATCCTGCTAACTATTTCTTATAAGACAATAATATTCCATAGCATTCCTATGTCATAACTTATTCATCCAGTACCCAGCTGATGAGCAGTTTCCTGTTCCATGTTACCACAAAAAAGGGTTTTTACAAACAATAAAATTAATTTCTTTACCTAAGTTAGGAATCCCAAAAATGACTGATCATTCTTATTCTTCTCTTTGGAATTTTCTTCAATCAAACTATGCTTGCATAATATACAAATTTAAGTATTATGTTTCTAGGTGTTTGAGTGTCTCCCTGTTTGTTTTTGTGTGTCAAACTTTTCCTAAAGAAATACATATTAGAATTATTCATTGGGAAAGAACCATAATTTTATAATATAAATTATACTAGGCTGAGACAAAAGAATCTAAGTTAGATCTACCTATGATAGTTATTAACTATATGAGTTTGTCCAAGTTATCTGAATATCAATTTTCTCCCCTCAAGTTTATCCCCTATGAGTGATTTAGCTTATATAATTCTGAATAGACTTATCCCTATTCCTACTCTTGTATACAAGACCAGCATCCAGGAACAAAGCAAAATTTCTGTTTTATAGTTTTAAATTACCCATTACCCCCTGAAAGTGCCTTTTTAATGGCATTGACTTAAGCTCCAACCAGTGTGTTTTTCTACCAAGATTACCAGTTAAGAATAAATTTAATGAAATAGCTTTGAATAGTTTTTGAAAGCAATACAATAAAAATAAGTTACTTGTACAAAGCAACCCTCTTTCCTCAGCCCCTTAAAAATAGTTGTAATATTTATGAAATCATATGGAACCTAGCAAAGATTGGATTATAGTTAAGCAAGCACTTCTAGCAAAAAGTAAATCAGAACTCATGGTTACTGGAAGTCTTTTTCTATAATTGTATAATTCCTTTTGGAAATGATATATTTTCTCCCTCAGAAACTATATATCCTTTATGTAGAGCTTACATCCAGTCCATTCTTGTCTCTACATAGACATTAATATCAGCTAATCTGGAAAGACTTTTAGGGTACCAATTGAAAAATGAGTAATTTCAATTTATCTGAATAACAAGGCTCTCCTTTCATCAAAAAATTTTGCTCCACTACTGAAGATCTGATCCAAGATCTGTCAAGACAGGAGACAAGGTCTCTCTGCTCCCAAATACTTCTTGCTCAAATATTTTCTTGAAGTCTATATTTGCTTAATTTTAAGTAATGAAATCTTCCTCAAATTGTTTGCTATTTTATAACCAACTCTTGATCAACAAAATTCTTCATATATCCAAAAGTTATTTGTGTACAAGAATCACATATCATCCTAATTCAGAAGATTTTTACATCTATGATTGATTGATTGACACGTGCATTCACATGATGAAATTATAAAAGCTTTGCACTGAACTTGCCCTAGCTAAAATGTAAGATTGTTGAAAGGGTCAACTAATAAAAATCTACATAAAAGACCAATATATAATTGAGATATTTTCATTGTAATAAAGCTAAGTGTAACAAAGATAGAATAGCAAGAGATCATGGAAGCAGAATGAAAAGCCAGAAACTAAAAATCTAAAAAACTAAAACAAGTGAGATTGGAAACCAAAGGTAGGAGCTAGGTTTAGAAGTAAGCAAGGCCCAGAACATATCAGAAAGCTAAAGGGCAAATTGAAAACAGGAGTAATAACTTAGGAAAGTAAATGGTTGTCAGTAAGGGGAAAAAACTCGTAATTTTTAAAATATTTTGTTATTGTTATCTTACAGAAAGAAAATGGACATAAAATCTATCTGAATATTAAATTTTAAATATAGAAATAAGGAAATATTATATTTTCTTCATAGGACATGGCTTTTCAAAGGAATGTGAAGGATCTATACACATCTATAATGTAATCATGCTACTTGTATGCCAGGATAATTTAGAAATTGGGATTTTCTACTCTGTAAGTAGAGCTCTATTAGGGAATGTAGTTAAAGGGGTGTAGCTGACATTAGGTTTTTGAAAAGAGGTGCACTGAAAGAACGAATATGAGTCTTTCAATTCCTACTTTATAATTTTGTCTAGGGCTGGCCCTGTGTCTTCTTACAGATTCCCCATGGGATGATCAGCTCCTTGAGAGTATGAACTATGCCTTCCGCATGTTTGCGTCTCCTTTGGGATTTAGCACACTGCCACATGAGCTATGTGCTCAATAAATGTTGACTGAATAAATAGCAAGAGATCATGGAAGCAGAATGAAAAGCCAGAAACTAAAAAACTAAAACAATTGAGATTGGAAACCAAAGGTAGGAGCTAGGTTTAGAAGTAAGCAAGGCCCAGAACATATCAGAAAGCTAAAGGGCAAATTGAAAACAGGATTAATAACCTAGGAAAGTAAATGGTTGTCAGTAAGGGGGAAAAAAGGTACCAATGAATAAGACAAAGTCAAAAGCATCAGAAATCAGTTAATTATCTGGGGTAGCCAATTAGAGATCTCAGAATAAAAAAAAGAAAAACTGAGACAATACCACAGACAAGACTTTTTATACAGAATATTATTTGGGTTCATTTGCTTCAGCCCACTCCAAGTGATTGTTAAGTTTCAAGAAATTAGGGCTCATGCCTTATTTTTTTTTTTAATTTCTCAGATCCTGTAGTAAAATTATATGTTGTTTGTTGACTCCCTATGTAATCTTGGCAAATAATTTATCTTCTCTGGTACTTTTGTTTCCTTAAATGTAAAATAAGGGGATTACATATTGGGAGGGTTTCTTTGACCCCTTCCAAGCTGATAATCTTATTATACTTGTCACTGGTATAAGTCTTAAAGAACTCAAAAGAAGAGGTACTAAATAAATAAAGAGAAGAGAGAGATATCTGATTATTGTGAAGTAAAACATCTAAGTTTGTAATTCTAAAATAGCTGGTGTTTGATTTTTCTTTTCTCTTTTTTTTTTAAAGTAAGTTATTATTTTTTTTGTTCTCAAGTCTTGCCCTTACACTAACTAGCATGCTTACATCAAGCAAGTCTGGCATATAAATAGAGTCAGAAAAACAGAAAGAAATAGAAAATGACCAGATGTTATGATTAGAATAGTGATCATGGAGCACTGAAGGCAATAAAGAATGAACTCTTCTGAAGCTGGAAAGATTCAGATTGCATTGTAGTGACTAATGTGTAAATAAGCTTAATATAATTGCACATGTCTAACATATAGCAGATTGTTTGCCACATTGAAGAAGAGGGAGGGGAAGGATGGAGCAAAGGATGTGGAACTCATATTGAAAACTATATATGTAATTAGAAAAAATAAAATTCTATTTACATTTTTAATGTTATGCGATAGCAGCTTGTAAGTCTGTTTTCTGAATAATAGCCTAACTAAATTCAGAGAGGTTTATCAACAAGATGGTCCCTGGAAGAAGAGAGTATGATTATTTAATGATGGTGATACACATAGACCACTGACTTAGTTGTAAAGTGAAATTAGTGAATTGTGAATTGACTTAGTTGTAAGTTGAAATTCTTATCAACAGAAGAAACCTTTATTCTTAATCTTCTAGAGTCATAACTTATTCCTTTTGCTTGTGATAATTCTTCAAATGCTTGACCATTTTCCACATACCTTCTAAATCTCTTTTTTCAAGTAATCAATAACATATAGAACTACGTATGTGTTCACTGTATGCTTAGCACTATGCTAGGTACTTTTTTTAATCTAGTCTAAACTTAAATTGCTTGAACCTGTCACAATAAACCATCAACCATCTTGATTGGCTTTTTTTGGAGTTTCTCCAAATTATCAAATAAAATAAAATAGCACCAATCTTGTACTTGTGAAGTTTACTTTTACATCCAAGAGAACAATTTTAAACTCATTTCTATTAAAGTCCTCATGTTTATAAGAATATATTTTTTTCAAAATTTGAATGTTCTAGCAAATGTGAATAACTAATTTCTTCTGTTTTGTTTTTGCACAATTCCTCCAATGTTTGTCTCTATGCAGATATGACAACTTTAGGTAGGAAGAGAAAAGGGAGAGAGGTGATAGAGATTGCTCCTTTCCAATTATTTGAATGATAATCACTGCAAACTGAAAAGAGAAATAATTCTGATGTCCATAAAACTACATCCAAAGAATGAACTTGTCCAAATGAACAGAAAGAGCAATGAAAAGAGATCTCTTTTCTGTGAATGAATGCTAGGTAATCAAACTTTCATGCCTGTCCAAATTTAAGATTACCTAAGACTAACACCTTTCCTAAACTTGACATTATTTTTCCAACATAATTTTCTTTAATTAGATATTTTTCACACCATTTCTGAGATGGAGGCTGTTATTATTAACTGTTATTCACAACCCACCAAACAGATGACCTACATAAACCAGTGCCAACTGAGTCTATTCCTGATGGAGGCAGACACTTCCTGAATCAACACTGTGTAATGCCTTAAAGGGAAAGAGGAAAAATAGCTCTCAATAACTTCAAATGTCATTTCAGTTTTACAGTATAAATACTCAGTAATAGCAATTATATGGTGATTTCTTCAATTTTGTACCCTGGAAATAGAGCAAATATAAAGAAAATGGGAGTGTATGAGTTGAAAATTTAGCATTAATGTAGCACAAAAAAGGAAGAACTTAAGAAAAAAATTGACTCTAGTGTTTTAACTCTACTTAATGAAATAATTTTGTACATACCATGTCACCTTCTTAGGCCTTGGTTACCTCATGTAAAAAGAAAAGATAAAAATAAAAACCTTACATTAAATAATAGTCAATATCCTGTTTCCTTTAACTTGCTAGGATTCTTTGTTAAAAACCATGCATAAAAATATTTTGACAGACAATACAAAAGTTTTCCTTAAGAAGAGGAATAGAGAAGCTGGACTATGTTATAAAGAGGCAATCAAGTTATCAAAAAGTCTGGAAACCATTTCCAAATCAGAATAAGTTGGAGAAACTAGATATATTTAACTTAGAGGGAAAAAAAATAAAGCTAGCAAATGATTGATGTCAACTTTTCTCTCTATGATGTGAATGTGTTTTCTTTATGACCCCTGAACCTACACTAAGAAGAATGAAAAAAAAATAAGCTTTTGGAATACCAAAAAAAAAAAAAAAAAAAAAGTAATGTGAGTACATGGAAAGAGAATTAAATTTTGAATTAGCATTTCTGGGCTGAAATCCTAGCCTACTCACCCTCTGCTAAGCAATAGGATACTTGAGCACACGATTGCACTTGACTTGAGATGTAAGGGTTAGGAACCCTATACACATTTATTAAATGTAGAACTGACTCTATGGCAATGACTGTACTGAGCACTGAAATACAAAGAAAGATAAAGGACAGTTCCCTAGTCTTTATTTGTTTATAGGCTAATGTTGAAGATATGTAAAGAACAATGTAAAAATAAAATAAATTCAAGAGAAATTGGAAATAATCAACAGAGGAAGGCATTAGACTTAAGGGAAATTGGGAAGCTTCCTCTTGAAGGTAAAATTTTACCTGGGACTTGAAAGAAACCAGAAAATTGAGGAGGGAGAAAGTTTCAGGAAAGTTAAACATCTGGTGAAAATGGCTAGATTCAGAAGGTATTTTTATTTATCATTTATTCTGTAAGAGTTCTATGGTAGGAGGAAGGTAATAACATGAATTTTAACTGGATTTTAAGTGAAGAAGGATTGTGCAATGTCACTAGTATCACTCATTCCTCCAGAGCCATCTGGGTCTAGCAGAAAAATATAGATCGGGATGAGGAGAGAAAGCACTGGATGGAGTAGGAGAAACTGTCTTTTTTTAGTTAAGGTTTTCCCAGGACTCAGTTTGACTAAAGCAATGTCCATTCTGTGATTAAGGCTAGGTAAGAAATGAGGCAAAGAATGACCTATTTTACCTAATTTAAAAAAATCATTGAGAAACCCTCCAATTTTCTGTATAAAACAGAAACAATTGCTATTTATATTCACTCTGAATCATCCAGGATAAAACAATGATCAAGTCATCACTGGGTTGGCAAATGTTTTTGGCTAATAAATGAGAGCCAAAGTGATTTGTATTTAAGACATGATCCTTAAGAAAGAAATCTACCTCATAAACTCCAAATATCTTGAGAAATTTTGGTGATCAAAATTTGTATTCTTTAAAGCAAAGCATCCATATAATGACTTCTTTGAAAAATAAACTGAGGTGTAAGATGGGGTGA
The DNA here is from genome assembly GCF_048593235.1 of Sminthopsis crassicaudata. Lineage (NCBI taxonomy): Eukaryota > Metazoa > Chordata > Mammalia > Dasyuromorphia > Dasyuridae > Sminthopsis > Sminthopsis crassicaudata. The sequence continues at coordinate 22,440,044 of NC_133618.1, forward strand.
GGAGAATTAAGGTGAGAGAAGACTAGACAGACAGGCAGGAGGCAGATTATGGCTTTACAGAATATTTATAGCTTTGGAAAGCATGTTAATTAGTTCTATATTCACATTATTTTAGAAAATATCCATTAAAGAAAGGAAGTTGGAATGAGGAAATGAAATATATTCTTTTATTTTACAATTTGCACTGTACTAGCTATCTACAAGGATGAATATAAACTTCTTTAGTGAAGAAACTGTCTTCTTTCATTATTATTATTATTTTTTCTTTAACCCCCATACCTATGCATATGTACTGTCAAAAAAAGTTATAATTATAAAATTAATTTAAAAAACAATACAAGCATAACAAGCATAAATGAATGACATTTGCTATGTGGGGATTATTGAAGGAAAAACTTTGGACATCATGGGAAAAGGTGAAGAATGAAATATAATTTATCATATTTAATATCCTGCATTCAAATAATGGAATAAGCAAACACAGAAGTCTCATTGTCTTTTAACTGAACATTTAATCTCTATTAAGTACATACATAAATTCACATTTTCTCTAACCTGACTAAAGGCATTTTGTCCTGAACTTCATGACTTAAGAAGGTCTCCATAGATAGGTGGGAACTAACACTGTGTACCTTTGTGACTTACTTATGTGAGTTCTCTAATTCTCAGTTTCTTAAGGAGATTGCACTAGGACAGTCATGTTCACAAATACAAGGACTCCTTTGGAAAGTCCATAACTTTTGTGTCTCAGATGAAGTATCAGTGTCCACTGATTCAGAAAATATGTAACAGAGATATGTTAGAAAAAACTTAGTAGATCCTTTAAGAAAATGTGTGTTTTATCAGTCACAATATTAAAAGCAAAGGTACTATTTCATTTTCAAAAGTCAAAAAACTCCTAGTAGATATATACGAAGCATCAATAATATGAGATTGTTAATATAATTCACACTGTTAATATAAATCACACGCTTTGTTGAAACTAAGCAATAAATCAAAACAACAATGCTTGGTGAATATCAATAAATGTATAGATCTGGAGATAGGATAGCTGCCCATCTTTGCCTTATCCCTTTCTCCAAGGTCAAAATAATTTGAGAAATTATAGAGTAATGACCTCTACTTTCTAACTTCTCTGATTCTAGGCTTCCTATGACCCAGAAAGTAATCATTTGTACCTAAAGGAAGTTTAACTTTATTTAAAACAGCAACATATAAGGGAAATCAGCTACACCCATTCTATTACAGTATATTGATTTTTATGGTGGAGATTAAGATTGGCTGGTCAGTACTTAATACTTTTTCTCCCTTTTTTGAAAGAACAAAAATAACTGAATCCATTCCAGGATTTGTTCTTGGGAAAGTGGTTTAGGGTATTATTTTTTAAGGTCATTGCCTTCTCTTTTCTGTCTCTCTCTTATCTGGAGATTTATTCAAATACACTCAGTTATAAAAATCACTTTTCTTTTAGGCTGGGAATAATGTAATGACCCTTGGGACTCTCTCTATATAAAGTTTGCATCAGGTAAAGATAAATATACAGATGTAAATATATCTAAAATATTATATACAATATAAAAAATAATTAAGATAGATCAATATATTCCAATCATCTATCTATCTATCACCTATCTTTCTCTTCTTATAACTATACTAACTTGGATCCTCCAGTTAAATAATTGCTATGAATAGCTTGGAAACTTTATTCCATGCTCTAATTATATTATGTGACTTCCTGGCTATTTTTTTTATTTCTTCCTATTTAAGGCAGAATCTAGATACAGGAAATGTCTAAATAAAAACTAATAGAATATATTACTGTTCCTACTACTGAGCTGGAAGAGAGTGGAAATTGGAAAGAATAACCCTTTAGTCATTGAAAATGTAAGCTTGACTGGAAACATTAGTCTGAGTTCTGTCTCTAGATGCCTAAAGGTACCTTGATCTCTGTCTCCTCTGTGAAGTGATCTTTTCAATTGCTCATTTTATTTGTTGTTCCTGTGCCATGAATTCTTTGCCTCCTGGTTCATTAAATCCAAAACAGGACCAGAGCCACCCTTCTTCCCCACTGTTGCTAATACTTAGCTCCTTCAGTTCTCAATACTTCTAATTCCCTTCTCTCTCAGGCTATGTGAATCTCTAGAAATTCCCAAGGTGCCACTTTCCATATCAAAGATCATGATAATCCAAAATATTTCTCAGATTTAAAAGATGTTGATTGTCTCTCTGAAATATAAGTCCCAGAATTCCAGGAATTTCTCAGTTATTATACTTTCTCGAACTCAATAGATTTTCTGAATTAAATCAACCTTGGTCAATCTATTAACAAGAATTTAATAAGAATAGATAGTCTGTGTCAGGGACTGTACTAGACACTAAAATACAAATATATTAACAAAAGACTCTACATTCTAGCTTCTTACTATCTATTGAAACAACATATATTTGTACATACGCACATATGAATATAAATAATACACAAAAAATGTAAGATGGCTTGTAGAATCAAATGACAACATTTAGTACTATATAGTACCTTAGCACATGCTACAGTTTTTTGGAGCCACAGATGAAATGATAGATGGACACCAAAGGTGGATAAGTATCCCTATAAAGGTCTCATCAAGCCCTCACATAAAAGATGTCAGTCCTCAGTGAACACCCACATAATGAGGATAAAATTAATTCAAACAAAGAAAATCCTGCCCCTCAAGGAGACTACAAATTTTGGGGGGATATGTGCAGGTAAAACTGTTTAAGCAGAAGTACTAAATGAGATTGAGGGTAACTGACAAGCCTCAAACCTCTCCAGCAATTATGGGGATGTCTATTCCAACCATGTGAAATCTTTTTCCAACAGAATGGGAGCATGAAAACAATTTATTGTTATAGCAGTCATTGTGCAATTCTTTGATCTCAGTCAGACACTGAAGATGTTCGGGGAATCTGGCATATCCCATACCATCTCCGATCATCTTAACTTTTGTTCTGTCACATGAATCTGAAAGAGGGAGATGTTTTGAGTAATGTTGTCTCACCTAAATCCAATGGATATGTAAATTAAGTCATAATCCATCATCTGGTATTTTACTTTGACTTTGTGATGCCATTGGTTGGCTTTAAAAACAAAGGAAAAACAACACTGTCCCCCAGTGCTTAACATCATTCTAGGCACATAGAAGATGCTTCAGCTAAAGTTAAAAAAAAAATAGCAAGGGTAGCAATTCTCAGATGAAGCAAAAGGAAAAGTAGATCTTATTAAAAGAGATAAGGAGGGAAAATAAATCTTGATAAAGCGTACTGTAAACAATGAAGTAATAATGATACTAAATGTGTAAGCACCAAGTGGTAGAGCAGGCAAATTCCTAGAAAAGATTTTAAGCTAGTTCCAGGAAGAAATAGATAGCAAAACTCTTCTAGTGGGGTATTTCAACCTTCACCTCTCAGAATCATACAAATAAAAGCACAAATAAGCAAGAAAAAAACTAGGGAGATTAATAGGATCCTAGAAAACATATATATATATATAATAGACCTCTGGAGAAAATTGAATAAGGCACAAAGGAATATACCTTTTTCTTAGTAGTACATGGAACCTTCACAAAAATTGACCATGTATTAGGTCATAAAAACCTCATAGTCAAATGCAGAAAGGCAGAAATAATAAATGCTTCCTTTTCAGACAACAATTCAATAAACATAATATTTAATAAAGGACCAGAGAAATATAGAGTAAAAAGCAATTGGAAGTGAAATAATCTAATTTTTTAAAAAAAGAAAAGAAAAATGTGAATGCTGACACAAAACAATGAAAAGCAAAATGGGAAGAACCAAGACAACACTGTATGCAGTAACAGCAATATAACTTTAAGAATGACTTTGAGGTAATAACTTTGTTGTGTATCATAAATATCTGAATTAATTATAAAGAACAAATGAAGCAAAATGTGATCTGAATTCAAAGAAGGAATTGATTAATAGAAGTATGTGCAAAATAATTTTATACAAAAAGAGAGAGAGAGAGACAGTTTGATCTGTATCTAATGTTAGCCATCTCCAAAATGAGAGAGAGGGAGAACAAGAAAAATGCATGATAATTTAGTTGTAAAATTGAAATTTATAGCAATTATTGCATAGATTTGCAGTGTCATATACAATCATCTGTTTTTGAAATTCTTGTTAAATTAAAAATAATTTTAAAAATAGGCTATAAGTTCAGAGAAGATGTTAATACTTCCTGTTAGATTTTTCTCATCTACAAGTTCCTAATACAAATGAAATCACTAGTCTCATCTCTATCCCTTATCCTGCCTCTACTGTATACAGTTCCTAGCTCTCTCATTCTTTAAATCATCCATCTAAGTTTTCTTTTTTGATCCTCTCAATAGCTCTGTGTTGAAATATTTCTAAGATAATGACATAAAAAAAAACCGACAACAAAAGAAAAACAATTGAACAAAAGAAAAAGAATGAACAGATAAAGCTCCCTTTTCCCTTAGTAAAACCACAGGGCTAGTTCTTGTATATTTTGAATTTGTATTATATTTAAATTTATATTTAAATGATTTATTCTGAGGTGTATACTCAGGACATTTACGTTAATGAGCAATTAATATCCAAAATTATAGTTATCTTGAATGTTATTGGTTGATTGGGCTAATAAAATATTCCCATTAATAAACAATACTCTAAGCATCAATTTAATCTTCCCTCTCTGATAATGCTTTTCTCTTTAACAAGACTTGGCATCTAAGGCCAAAAGTCTAATTTGCCTTTCCCCTTCTACAATCACTTTTCAGATCTCAAAGTCCCCCAGCTTAACTCACCTCCAACTGCCCACAATAGACATAAAGTGTTCTTGGCCTGAGTCTGGGGAAAAAAAAAAAAAAAAAAAAAAAAGAAAGGGAGGATTTAGAAGGAATAGTTTGCCTAACAGTGTCAATATCCAGTAGACACTTTACTGGGAGAAAAGACATAAGGGAAATATGAGTAAATTCTAAGTCAGAGATGACAAGGGTTAATCTGATTAGTTAGACAAGGGGCAATGGAACAAAGATGCTAATAACAGGAAATGGGATTCCAAGAAGCTCATTGATGACTCTGAGAGCTCACAGGGAGTTGCTGCCTTTTCCGATCTGTTTCATTTCTATGAACTTGATTCACCAAAATGTTTTGGTTGGCAAAAAATGTATTCTATTTTATATTTCCTGTGACTCCCCTACGTAATCTGTAGTTGAACTACGTTGTTTATTCATTTTCCCTGAAATACAATAAATACAAATCCACCCCTATATCTTTCTGAAATGATGTTCTGCTTATATCTATTTTTCTCTTGACTTCTGTTTATGCCTCTAATACTGACCTTCTTCTCAAGCCTAATCTAAGTTTTGTCTTGTTCAAAAAAGTTTATAAATGACAATATTCTCTCAGAATCACAAATCTTAAGAGTTGGAAAGTACGTTTTCAACCTTCAAGTTCAAATCTTACACAAATTTAATCCAATACACAGCAAATGATGGTCCTTTCTTTGCTTAAAGATGGCTAGCCAAGGGGAACCAACCACCTCTTTAGGCAATATATTCCATTCCAAAACAACTCTAACTATTGGGAAGTTGTTTTTTGTTTTCTTATGACAATATGTCTAGATTTATTTTATTAAAGCTCTAATCTGTTTCTCCTTGTTCTGCCTTCTGGGACTAAATCTATTTTTTTTTTCTTCATTCCTCATTTTTTTCCAGGTAATACTCCAAACTTTTTTCTCCAAACCCTGAAAATGTATTTAACCTGGAAGCTCACATTAGCCCTGGAATTCACACATTGGAAGCCTGCCATTGGATGATGATATTTAATCTCTATTTCTCTGACTTTCCTCCATTGCAAAATGGGGATAATAATTTCCCTTACCTTGCATGTTGCAGCAGTCTTTAAGAGCTCAAAGCATATGAGCCCTTTGATCTCAGAGGCCAGATGAATGAGGGGGGGGGGACTCATAGAGTGTGAAAAGAGCTCTAGTTTATTATGCCATACAGCCTTGTTGATATACATTTTAAACAGGAACAGTAGACAATCCCCAATCATCATTCAGAGAAGTAGCTCATGGGTTTTGTCAATGGGAAATTCAGCAATTCAGCAACTCACTGACCCTGTTCTGGAATCCCTGCTTATGCAGTCATTGGCCATGAGCCTTTGGCTTACACTCATTTCCATGATCACAAGTTATTGTTCCTTGCTCAAGAAGAGGATTTCTGCATTGTGGCAGAAAACTTATTGTGCACCAAAGGTCAGGTGGCCTGGGTACTTCCTCTCAGTAGAATCCCATAGCCTAGCACTTGCATGTTTGTTTTGAGGATCAAAACTCTGTGGCATCCCCATTTCTCTCTGATTAGTTCCTCCCCAAAACTCCATTTAAAGAGTCCTAATCCAGGGCAGCTAGGTGGCCCAGTGGATAAAGCACCAGCCTTGAATTTAGGAGGAGCCAAGTTCAAATCTGGTCTCAGACACTTAACACTTCCTAGTTGTGTTACCCTGGGCAAGTCACTTAACCCCAGCCTCAGGAAAAAAATAAATAAATAAAGAGTCCTAATCCAACCATATTTCATTCCTGTCCAAGGCAAATGTCAGACTTTATCTACATATTCCTGCTTAAAGTATCATCTCTCCCTCTCCTTTTCACCCCCTCTTATATATTGCCTTCCTTTTAGAATGTAGTTCCTTGAGAGCACACACTAATTGAAATTTATATTATAAGACTGACAAGTACCTCTTGACAAATGTTTGTTTTCTAATGGATGAATGGTAATTTCACTCTTCTGTCATCTAATGATTACTTTCCTTATCATGTTTCTATAATTTTCAGTTTTAATGTACGTGTCATCTATGCTTAGATCCAGGTCATTGACAAAAATGTTGAACAGCATAATATAACCAAAAAAAAAAATTACTAGTTGTTCAACTCATTTGGCTCCTGCAAAAATAATATCTGATTGTTATTTAAATATATGTGCAAATGTTATCTACTTTTTTAAGATGAAAATCCTCAAAAGTCAGTAATTAATTTACCTTTCCTGATTTGGCTAGAAAAAAATTTTCTTTCCTTCCCTCTGTTCCTTCCTTCCTTCCTTTTTTCCTTCCTTCCTTCCATCCTTTATTCCTTTCATTTTAATGATAGACTCCTTTGACAGACAAGAGCAGGGAGAGGAATGATAGGAAGAAAAGGAAATGAAATGGAGTAAATATTTGTATAGCATTTGCTATGTAGTGAATACTGTGTTGTTGATGTAAACTGCCAAATCCTATTTTTATAGAATAATGTAAAATTAGTATATTGTTAATCCCTTCAACCTGTCTCCAATCTAGTTAGGATCTTTAAAGGTAATCATAACCACCTTTAGAGAACCTTGTTGGGAACTTATCTTTCCCAGAATGTCTTATAACCATAAGTAAAGAAGTTAAACTTCCCAAGGCTATCTTGATTGGCAAATATTTAGGCAAGTCTGGAACCTGGTATGACAATGGCTCCTTGATCCTTCCTCTTCAGTTTGAATCTGGGGAAACCCAAGACTATATTTCTCTAAAAGATCTGCTTATGATGAAAGTTTTGCCAAGTTCCCTTCAGGACTAAGCCCACATACGGTACTCTTTCTTTATCTCATAGTTCCTTCCCTTTATATGGTACTTTTCTCCTTACTCTAGTTAATCTTGGCTAGTTGAACCTGCCAGTCAATGACTTTCATCCACCTCATGAAGTCCTTCCTTTCTTCTGTTTAATTGTGAGTTCCCTTGAGGAACTTGCATTTTTTTCTTGCTAATTATAAGCTCTCTCAACTCTATTTCATATTTGCCATTCCTGGTGTCTATTTTAGTTCTTTTTTGTGTATAAACTCTTCTCCTAAATAAACCTTCCTTTTGGCAATGATAATGGCCATTGAAAATTTGTCATGTTTATTTGAAACTAGGTATTGTTACCTCGACCTCATCATAGTATTTTTTACAAACTTTTTTTTTCATTTGATGCTGAAAACAACCCTAATTATTATTATTATTCCCATTTTACATTACAGGGAACTAAGGCAAACAGGTCAATTGACATAGCCAGGGTCACATGGGTTGTAAGTATATACTGATCCAGTGCTGCATTCACTTCCCCACCAAGCTATTTACCTACATACACACACTCACAATCACACACACATGTATATACCTATACAAGTGCAAGTGATTGCGGCAGGATTCAAGCTCAAATGACCTTTATACTAAGCTCAGTGCATCTACTACAACACCAAACTGCCTCTGCTGTCTGGGAAAATTGTATAACACATAAAGAAAGAAATGAAATCCCTTAAAACACTGGCATCAAAAACATAATATATACCACAACTCCCCCAGATGCATCTAGAATAAAACTGACATGTAATTCCAATATTGTTTTAATTCAATTATTTATTAATTTTAAAAATATATACAAATATTTGCAGTTTTCTAATTGAGGATGACCAGAATCTTTATATGTGGTTTAATGGCCTCTGTTTTCTTTTAGTTTTTGACACTATAGCCTTAGAGAATCCTTTGCTCATAGATCCTCATTAGGGGATTATAACCTTAGTCCCAAGAAAGAGGTAATAAGGTCCTGAACTATAAAAGTGGCTTTGAGGACTATATTTTCTTTGTGGACAGAGACCAAGTCCTATACTTCTTATCAACTGCAACACCCAAGCCCATTAGTAGCTCAATAACCATGTGTTGAACTGAATTAAATTAGCTTACCCACTGCTACCCAGTATTCTGGCCCTATCACAAAAGCCTTTTAGTGACAGGACTTGAAGAATGGATGATAAGAATAGGGAAAAGCAGTGTATCCTTCTCTTTCTTGCATCTAGGGATCATTAAACAGAAGATCACATTTGTTTTGTTGTCAATTAACACACACAGAAATATAGATATGTGTACATGTATACCTATATGCACCTTTTTATATATGTGATTATGTATATATATATATATATGTGTGTGTGTGTGTGTGTGTGTGTGTGTGTGTGTGTGTGTGTGTAGAAAGAGAGATAGAAGAGAGATATAAATATATATTTAAAGAAATGTGTATAGATATATATGTCTATACATGCACATACATATATTATATATGTATTTATATGGATATATGCATATAATATACACAGGTATATATGCATATGTATGCATATATTCATATATGTATAATGCTTATGTTATGTATACACTTTTTTATTCTCTTTAATCTGGTATAATTATTAGTATGTTGTTTCTGCCATTAGAATGTGAAATACTTACGAATATGCATTGAAGCATAGTATTTAGAACCTGTGTTCTTCTTACATTTTTTCTTCCTTTTGGTCAGATTTTCTTGTACAACATTTCAAATATAGAAATACGTGTAAAAGAATTGCACATATTTAAGCTATATCAGATTATTTGTTTTTGGGGGTGAAGTAAAGAAGGGAAAGAGAAAAATGTGGAACACAGAGCGTTACAAAAATGAATATTGAAAACTATCTTCACATGTCCTTGGAAAAAATAAAATACTATAGAAGACTTTAAAAATAAAAAAAATAGTAAATTGCTAAAATGAATTACAAAATGAATATTGAAAACTATCTTTACATGTCCTTGGAAAAAAATAAAATACTATAGAAGACTTTAAACATAAAATAAAATAGTAAGTTAAAAAAAAGTCCTTGAAGGTAGCATTTAAATTTTTTTTTGGTGATTCTTATTTTTCCCAGCACTTAGCACAATGTCTGGTACATGCTCAACACTTACAAATATATATTGATTGCCTGCCATTGGATGTGAAATTCCAGAATTGGAAGGCATCTCAGTCCAGCTCCAGTGCTGAAAATAGCAGAAATGCCTCCCTCCTATATAGCTGACATCCATGTATTCTGCTCAAACACCAGTAGGGGAATGAAGGGATGGCTGTGCACTGACAGATGAAAGCCAAAAGCATAACCCTCTCCAGATGAATATTCACAGATTCAGGAAATTGAAAAACATTGGAACTGACTGCAAAACAACTGAGTTCTAATATCCCACTCCATACCTTAATTATTTTTTTTCTATTCTCAGAGTCTCAGGGTTCTATTCTTTTTTTGAGGAGACATATGATTTCCATTTCAAAATGGTATCATCTCATCTCACTATGGTAGCATCATCACATTAAATATGATCACCAATCATCAACCATTGGAATCCAAGAGAGGCCATTAAGATCAAATTTAGCAATAACTACCATCTTAATAAAGGATAACTATCTATATTCTTTATGATGGTAAAGAACCAAACAAATAGAATATGTCAAGAGCTGATAATGTAGGAGTGTTTGCAATGATTAAAATTAAAGTTAATGAGAAAAAATAATCCACATAGAAAATTTCTAATGAGAAAATAGTGTTTAATTTTTCCCTTTTTTGAAGATACAGATTGCAATCCTATAGAATACTATTAGTCTAAAAAGTTGTCCATTTGAGATCAAATAATATTACCTTACAAAAAAGTTTATATTGAAACAGAGTAGTTCAATAAGTTTAAATGTATCATTTTCCATTATCTTATTTGCAGTTACATTTAGTAAGATACAAAACCTTCAGACCTTTTTTCCACATCTGTAAACCAAGGGAGTTGAACTATCCCCGAAAGTAAAATGTCATTGAATAGAGTTTGTAATGAGATGGGGAGAAAAGAGATAGATCTGAGAATCAGGATAACACAAACATAATAATTAAATTCTTAGGATTTTGCCTCAGTTATTCCATCTATAAAAGGGTTATAATAAAAGCACAAGATCAAATAAGATGTCACCCGTAAAGTGTGTAGCTGTGTATTGGTCAAATATAATTTTTCTTGTTATGTTATTTCAGCCATGTTAACCAATTTAACATATTCCATTGAGTCACTAAATAAGTTTCCTGAAGGTCTGACCATTCTATTGAACAACAAACACTAGTGGCTCCTTAATGTCACCAAAATCAAAAGCAAAATGATAATAATGGCATTTTAAACCTTTCAGAACCATCCCCTCCTACGTTTCCAAGTTGTTTCATAGCTTGATCCCATAATATACTTTCTTTTTGATCCAGTGATATTGGTGTCCTTGTTGTTCCATGAACAAGAAACTCTTGACAATCAGCATTTTCTCTTCCTATCCTTGATACTTGGGATGCTTTTCTTCACATGTAAATCTACATTTAAGTTCTACTCTGTTTTTAAAGCCAATTTAATCTGGCTTTCACTGATTGTCTAATGATGGGCCCATGTCAAACATTTACTTGCTCATCGTTTGGGTTTTTGTGGTTCAGAATGAGTATAAATAGCAATTATTTCTGTTCAGACCACAAATTCTGAGAGTCTATGTCTCCCTACTGATTCTTTTATGAAGGCAAACTGTGCCATTTTCTGCCTCAATTCTTATGTAACTTTTAATTACTGAGTGGACATTGTCTTAGACAAACTGAGATTTGGAAGAGACCTTAGCTTAAAAAGACCAAAGTTGTCTATTGCATCTGGAGCCATTGCCAATCATCTTGATCTATGTCTTGCCATTGGATTCAGACAACTCTGGAGGAGAGACTGAGGATGATGATTGCACATCCCTGCCTCACTTAAATCTGCCAACTGCAAGTCAAGAAAAAGATCCTGCTGATGTCATTGGTCTTCTTGGAGAACGAAGGATGAACAACAACAGAACAATAATATCTCATCTTCTTCTGTAAGCCTTTATCATGTATGTGCATATATATACATACATGAAAATATGTGTCAATTTACATGTATACATATATGTACAGATATAAACACACACATTCATTTGTTGGTTGCCTACCTTTAGAGTAAGTACCTTAACTTCTCAGAGCTTTAGACATCTGTTAAAAATCTAAGTTAAAAAGGTGGTATCTATCAGTTTTCCAGGAGAATTGAACTGATAAAATAAAAAATACCATTTATATAAAAAAAACAAGGTAACAAGTTTCTTCAGAAAAGCTAGCTTGTCTTCCCAACTCCACACCCCACATTCAGCACCCAGCACAGTATCTGATATATTGTTGTTGTTCAGTCATTTTTCTTAACAGCTGTCTCTGACCCTTCTTAATCTTCATTTGGTGTTTTCTTGGCAGAGATACCAGAAAAGTCTGCCATTTCCTTCTCCAGATCATTTTACAGGAAAATGTAGCAACAACATTAAGTGACTTGTTCAGGATCTCTCAGTTTAGTGTCTGAAGACAGATTTGACCCAGTCTTCCTGACTTCAGACCCAGAGTTCTGCCCACTGTGTCACATTTAATACATAGCTATTGATTAATAGCTGTATAGTTATGGGCACGTCATGTATATATCTGAGTATGAATTTCTGTTTTCAGAAAATCATGATAATATTAACTACAACATGTATTATACTGAGCTGTTAAAAGGCTAAAATGAGAATTTAGCCTCTCCCCTAAAATATAAGAAGTTTGAAACTTTCCTTTATTCTTGCATTTTATTATTCCATTATTTTATTGCTGTTTTCTTCTAAGAATATTTGTCATTTGATAAATTCTCACTTATCGATCAGCCTTAAATCTCTCTATTAATATACCAATAGTATTTACCAGTATTTATCTTTGTCCCAGATTAATCTTACTTGTGCAAAGATCTCAAATATTACTTTTAATCAAAATTCTTTTATGCCTATGATTTGACAAGACAAGCTTTAAAATGGAATTTAGAGTCTTCCACAATTTGTTATTATCTGTTATCATTATTCCTTATTGCTGAAATAACCATTCCCATCCTCATTGGTGGTGCCCACTTCATCTATCTAACCCCAGCTAAGCCACAATCCCATTCTTCTTCCTTAAGCCTTCTGCCACTCTCCCATTTCCCCTACTAACTAGATTTCCAACTGCCTTCTCTGAGCTTTTTATTGATTCATGAGAACTCAATACTTCTGGCTGTCCCAGATCTTTAGTATTTTAATCCGCACAACTTGGCACTAGACGTCCCTTTGGCAAGTATATTTTTATTCATTCAAATCCTTCCCATTGCAAAACCTAACTATCACTTAGAGCCTAATACATATCATTTCCTAAGTAAAGTTTTTTCCTGATTCCTTCTGCCTTTAATGGATTTTTCCAACTGGATTCTCACGTAACATTTTGCCTTCTATGACTCAATGCCTTTATGGTAAAAGAGAACAAGTACCTAATCAGGATACCTGAATTCAGATCCTGCTTTTAACATTTGCTACTAATGTGCTTTGTATAATTCACTTCACAGACTCATCTCTCAGTTTCTTTATCTAAAAATAAAGGAGTTGGGAAGCAATAAAGTAGGACAATTGACATTCAAAAGTTATGATAAAGGCCTCATTTCTAAAATATATAGAGAATTAACTCAACTTTATAAGAATTTAAACCATTCTCCAATGGATAAATGTTCAAAGGATACCAACAGATCATTTTCAGATGAAGAAATTGAAACTATTTCTAGTCATATGAAGAGATACTCCAAATCATTATTGATCAGATAAATGCAAATTAAGACAACTCTAGATACCATTACACACCTCTCAGATTGGATAGGATGATGGGAAAAGAAAATGATGAATGTTGGAGGGGATGTGGGAAAACTGGGACAGTGATACATTGGCGGAATTGTGAATGCATCCAGCCATTCTGGAGAACAATTTGAAACTATGTTCAAAAAGTTATCAAACTGTGCATATCTTTGATCCAGCAGTGTTTCCACTGGACTTATATACTAAAGAGATCTTAAAGGAAGGAAAGGGACCCACATTTGCAAAAATGTTTGTGGCAGCCCTTTTTGTAGTGGCAAGGAACTGGAAATTGAGTGGATGCCCATCAACTGGAGAATGGGTGAATAAATCATGGTCTATGAATGTTATGGAATCTTATTGTTCTGTAAGGAATGACCAGGAGGCTTGGAGAGACTTACAGGAACTGATGCTGAGTGAAATGAGAAGAATCAAATCATTATACATGGCAACAACAATACTATACGATGATCAATTCTGATAGACAGGGCTCTTCAACAATGACATGATTCAAACTAATGCCAATTGTTCAGTGATGAAGAGAGACATCCATACCCAGAGAGAAGATTGTGGGAACTAAGTGTGGACCACAATATAGCATTTTCATGCTTTCTATTGATGTTTGCTTGCATTTTTTTTTCATCTCAAGTTTTTTTTTTCTTTCTAGATCTGTTTTTTCTTGTACAGCAAGAAAACTATATAAATATGTATACATATATTGGATTTAACATATATTTTGATATATTTAACATGCATTGCATTATCTGCCATCTAGGGGAAGGAGTGAGGAGTAAGAGGGAAACATTTGGAATGGAAATTTTTCAGTGTTGAAAAATTATCCATTCATATGTTTTATAAATAAAAAGCTTTAATTAAAAATATAAAATGGAGTTGTGTTAGATGACCATTCGGATTATTTCTTATCCTATGAATTTTCATTGTTTAGTACTAGAATTATCTTTGTGTTTCACTGAAAATGACACAATGCCAAGGGAATAGATGCCAACATCTTGGGTTGATTTTCAATGCAGAATTTATGAAGGAATATGGACAAGAGTAACCCAGCAGAAATGAACCTAAAAAGGGATACAATGGTGTATCTTCATTGTTGAACACACATATGCATGGAAAAATATATGAATGAGTGAATGAGTAAAAAAAAATAATTTATTAAGAGCTAACTAAATTCCCAGAAATAAATTAAGCTCTGGAAATAGAAATAGAATTGGGAAAGAGCTGCTACCCTGAAGAAACTTAAATCTATTAGGTAGAAGCAAGATGTAGAATAGTTGGAAAGGAATGCTATTTTGGCTTGGAAAGTCACAGGGATGCTGACTAGAGGAAAAGAAGTGAGAACATTCTTTCCAATAACATGGCTATTCATAGGGTCATAGGTATAGACTAGACAAGAATTCCATAAGTCAACCTGTTCAATCATTGTGTATGGATTTTTGAATCTATTTTTGACTTGTAAATCCCAATTTAAGTAAACTATAAATCTCATAGCAGATTCTGGACATCTCAATACTTACCAGGGAAAGGAGGAGGAGGAGAAGAAGGAAGAAAAGAATCAGCTGCAGGAGAAGGAAAAGAAGATGATGAAAGAAGAAAAAAGAAGGCAGAAGATGAAAGAGGAAGACAAAAGAAGAAAAGAAAAGAAGAAAAGAAAGAAAAAGAAGTACAATAATAAGAAAAGGAAAAAGAAAGAAGAAGGAGGAGAAAAAAACAGGGTTTGCTTCTGTCTTTTACTAGTTTTATGGATTTGGACAAATCACTAATTTTCTTAGTCTTTGAGGAAACTCTGAGCTTATGAGCTATAAACAAATTGCATACTTAAATCAGTGGATGAAGTTTCTTCCCTAAAAGTTCTCCATATTGTTATAACAACAATTCAATAAAATCAGGATGTTGAATACATTAAACTTATGTAACTCTTTAAGTTTTATAAAAGTTTTATAAGTTTTATAAAAACACTTTATTCAAAACAAGTCTGTGAGTAAGCAAGTAAAAGTAGACCTCATTTTTATAATTTATTATTTTTATTTATTTATTTATTTATTTTTATTAATCTATTATAATTTATTATAAAGTATATATGTGTGTATATATATATATATATATACATACATACATATATATATATATATATATATATATATATATATATATATATATATATATATATATAATATTGAAGACTGGTAAGTTTTTCAACTTACTGTGAGAAAGTTCTTCTTTCAATTACATGTTTCCTTAGCAGCTTATGGTTTTAGAGAACAGTTTTGAGGAATTAAAATAGGAAGGCACTTGTGCAGAGTTAGTTAGTATAAGACAGGACCACTTGAACTCATATCTTCAGAACTCTCATAGCAATCCTTTATCCATGACTTGGTTCGCGCTGAAAGCTGAGCCCTAAAATTAAAATGAAAAATTGAATAATATATGCCATTTGGAATTAATATAAATATCTGAAACCAATTTGAATTCAGGCCTTCCTGACTCCAGAGCCATCACTCCACTCTATCCACTGCACTTCCTCCCTGCCCCTATAATCCAAAGATCCTTACAGTGAAAATACAGATGACCTTATACTCTAATACTCTTATTTAGCTATAAAAAAGCAAGGATAAAATTCATTTAGCTGGTCAGTGTCAGAGTTGGATCTCAAAATCACCTGTCCCCTTAGAAAATAATTATTTTACAGTACACCATAAAGTGTCTATGAAGTTTTATTTTCCTCTATGTTAGTTTGCCTTCAGCAAATTAGCGAGCAAATCAGTTGCAATGGTTTCAGCTGCATTCTCTGGCCGGGTCTAATATAGGAAAATAAAACTTATTTCCAAGAGTTTCTGCTCAGTTACTGAAAGTCGAGTCCTGAAATTAGACAGTGAATTAGAATGATTTACACTGTTTGGAATATTATCCTCGTGATGATGGGTCTGGCTATTTTTACTTTCCCTATATCTGTGCTAATTTATTTTTGCATTTATGGGAGTTTTATAGCACGTTTCCATTGAAGTGCTCCATGGATCTCAGAAGGAGAACATGCAGTTTTGAAATGCACAGTTAATCCCCAAACCCCATTTCGACCATTAGTTTCAACCTTCTTCCCTACCCAGCCTTCTACCAGGGTGGATAATGAGGAAAGAAGGAAGCATCCTTTGCTTTCTTGAGAGACATATTGGCATACTGTGTTTCCTCCAGAGGGATCACTCCTATCTCAGATACTTGCTAGTGGGTTAGCCTTAGGCAATTTCACTTAACCTCTTAAGGGAATGGAATGAAATCTGGATTTATAATTACAGGGCCTAGGTTCAAATCCCAGGTTTCCTTTTTACTACCAGAAGAACATTGATTGGGTTATTATTATTTCTCCATTCTTGATATACTCATCTTCCAAAGGATGTAAATGGATTAGGTAGGGTCAGAGGTCCTTTCAAATTGAATTCATCTGTGATCAAATGAATCTTTCTTATACACAATTTCCTTACCTATAAATAAAGATAATCTGATGCCTTACTTCTTATCTCATTTTGTTTGTTGTAATGATCAAGTGAAATGATATATGAAATATTTTGTATAACATAGTAATAATCATAATAATTTAACAAATATAATTATAATTTTAGTGCTAACGTTGCTCAGTAATTTATTTGTGTCCAATTCTTTGGGACACCATTTGGGACTTTCTTGACAAAGACACTGGAATGGTTTTCCATTTCCTTCTCTACCTCATTTTATACATGAGAAAACTGAGGGAAATATCATTTAGTGACTACACATCTAGAAAGTTGTCAGAGACCTGTTTGAAGACTCATGTCCAACACTCTCTCCAATATATCTCCTAGCTGCACCTCCCTATAATCCAAAGATCCTTGTGTAGATGACCTTGTTTTCCAACACTTTTATTTAACTATTAAAAATACTTTATCTAGTTATACAGTTTTTCCAAATATTAAATGTATAGCAAATGTATTATAGTAGTATAAAGGCTTGTCTTCCCATTGTTTGAATTCCATCCAGATGATGATGATAAATTACTTTCCAATGTTTTTTATTTGTCCTAAGAAGGTTTATACATTCCTAAAGTGCTTGAGGATGGAAGAAATCCATGAACTCTTTTCCTATACTTTAGTTGTAACCATATTGTGAAAATTGCTATCATCCCCAACCAAAATTATTTGATACATGCCCCACAGAAGAATGTCTGGATTCTCACTTTCCAAATGCATTCTTCAGAAATATCATTGCACAGAAAAACTCCACATAATGAATCTATTTCTCTATCTTAGTGGGTGGTCCAAGAAAAAGTCTTTTGTTATGCCATTTTTATATGATCTATCATTAAAGAATGAGACTATTGCAGACTGAAGAATTCTTTAATGATGCCCTAATATAATAATTGTGTGGGACATGGACATCTCAACACAGATGTCAATTTTCTATTTATATAATGTCTCCTTGTAGTTAACTAAAGAAATACATTAATGTCAAAAAGCCATCTCTGCATCTAGAAACACGACCTCACTGTATTTATGCACAGTTATTTTAATATTCTCTGCTTTATATATTCTTAAAAATACAGACATTAGAATTGGAACAAGCTCTCATAGCTGGTTGAATCCTCCACACTGTGTGTCTGCCATTTTCTAATTTTGAGTGAGTGGTTTACTGAAAATAAATCCATATACCATTAATTTAAATCTACCCACATTAGAAGGAAATTCTTAACCCTGAAAGAAAATTTGGTCTGCTGTGAGCATTTTTTGAAGATAAAAAGAAAAGTTAAATTGGACAACTAGAAAAAAAGTCTAAGAAGATACATTTCTTATTATTAAGGCCTTTTAATTTTCAAGTGTATGCATGGATAATTTTTCAACATTAGCCATTGCAAAACCTTGTCTTCCAATTTCTCCTCCCTTCTCCCTACCTACTCCCCTACTTAGCAAGTAATCCAGTATATGATAAACACGGTATAGATATATGTTAAATCCAGTTAAGGCATACACATTTATACAATTATCTTGCTGCACAAGAAAAATCAGATCAAAAAGGAAAAAAATGAGTAAGAAAACAAAATGCAAGCGAATAACAACAAAAAGAGTGAAAATGATATCTTGTGTTTCACACTCAGTTCTCACAGTCCTGCCTCTGGTGGCTCTCTTCATCAGAAGATCATTGGAATTGGCATCAATAATCGCATTGTGGGAAAGAGTCACCTTCACCAGTATTGATCATCGTATAATCTTGTTGTTTCCTTGCACAATGATCTCTTGGTTCTGCTCATTTCACTTAGCATCAGTTCATGTAAGTCTCTCCAGATCTCTCTGAATCTCACTTTCCCCCTCTGTAAAATGGGAACAATAATCGCACCTCCTTCCCAGGACTGAAGTGAAGAGCCAATGAGATCAGCAAGCAATCCAACATATGTTGAAGATGTGCAATTCTTCTATCCATATTTCCATGTGTATCATGCTGCACAAGAAAAATCAGATCAAAAAGGGAAAAAATGAGAAAGAAAACAAAAAGCAAGCAAACAACAAAAGAGAGGTACTGCAGTGATTTGCCATTCCCTTCTCCAGCTCATCTGATGGATTAGGAACTAAGGCAAACAGAGTGAAATGACTTGTCTAGGATCCCAGAGCTACTAAGTGTCTGAGGTTGGATTTGAATTAAGATGAGTCTTCCTGACTCAAAAACCCAGTGTGCCCTCTAGTTGCCTTAGTATGTCATTAAAATAAATCAAATCCACATCCTATTTCCCATCCTTTTGACGTTGTCCAGCTTCATTTCTAAAATGTGGCACCCAGAACGCGACATAATGCTCTAAAGATGGTCTGACCAGGTATTGTGTTTGTCTCCCTGGGCCTGGGTGCTGTGCTTCTTTTCAGTGCAGCATCATTTCTTACAGACCTTAATAGTCCATAACATTCATATACCATAACTTATTCAGCCATTCTCCAACTGATGGACATCCACTCAGTTTTCGTTTCTTGCCACTTCAAAAAGGGCTGCCATAATCATTTTGCACATCAGCCCCTTTCTCTAGAGGAGGACTTTTGACTTTCCTTCTGTAGTACGTACTTGATTCCCACCCATATCCTTCCAAAATATATATTCCAGATTTTCAGTACTTAGTGTACTAGAAGGTCTACTATAGATCTGGAGGTTCCAAATAATGGGCCATGAGATCCACAAATTAGTTTTAATTTTGAAAATCAATTAAAAAAACCTATTTAATTCAAAGTGAAATATTTTATGAAATAGTACCATAATAAAAATCCATACCACTCACCAATACATTTTCAAATTATTTCCATATAATTATAAATATCCTCAAGGAAGAGAGTTCGGCTGCATAGGAATCACAGGAGATCAGCATGGAATAGCTTCAGCCCTCCATTAACTCAGTCCTATCACTATCTCTCACTCTACCTGTCATGATCATATTCCAATTATTTTTTTTTTTACTCTCTGGCTATGTTCCTTATAGGGATCTATTTTCATCCAATTAGAAAATAGATGCAAAACAAATAAAATAAAATAAGCAATCACTACAAAAATGGCATCTTTCCAGGGATGGTTAGAAAATATTATTAAACTTATCACATGTCTCATGAAGGAATGACACATGTCTTAAAGAGTCTATCTCCTATATCATCTTGTTGGGAGAGAATGCATTCCCAAATGCACCCCAAAGCTAGGAGACACAAGAGATGGCTATATGTATGTGTGAGGGAGATGTTTATGAGAGATGGTACAAGCTGGTAGACAATTCCTAGACAAGCTATCTAGGCTATCAAGCTTTCCCAGAAAGACATTTAGTCTTTTATTGAATTCTGGCATTCTAGTATTAATGTCATCTCATGATAATTAAAAGCCTACATATATGTTCATAACCATTAAAATCGATAAATCGGTGAAGTCTAGGTAGTGCACCTACTATTTATCAGGCACCGTGCTGGGTTATGAGGATACAAATAGAGAAGTTTGTCTTTAAGGAGCTCATTCAACCCCCAGTGAGGGCTATATAGCCATGAAACTGAAAGTGATGGTCATTGGAAAAGTTTTCAGGCAGCATTTAATGGAATGGGAGAATCTTAGAGAAAGCATGTCTTAAAGAAAATTATATAGGAGAAGGCTTCTGATGGGGATAAGATGTCAGATTGTTGTCAAATTATGTCAGAGGGATAAAATATACCGAACCTCAGGAAAAAAGAGAAATACAAGCATCCTTTGGACAGAAACAATTCTTCCATAGTTTTCAAAGCCTCAAAGCAGTTGAGGGAGTATAGTAGGACAGGGGTAAATGATTATCATTTTTAGACTCTTTACTGGGAGCTAGGAAACAAGCAAGTTACTGTTATGTGCTGAAAAAGATTGGTTGTATACACTAGGTTTTTTGGAGAGAGTAAAACGGCATGTAAAAAGATAAAGGGACATTTTATGTCCCTTTTTCAAGAAGATTAAAGGGACTATAAGTGAGAAAAGTAAATAAAGTTTAAATAGTTTTATTTCTCTAAATATTCGTCAATCATGTATAAATAATAATTTTTATTTTAATTTTGAATTCTAATTTTTCTCCTTTTTTCCCCTATCCTTCCATATTTAAAAACTATATACAAGCAAAATTAAAGAATAAAAACAAAATTTTAAAGTGTGTCTCAATCTGTATTCAGAATTCTTAAGTTCTCACTGAAGGTAGATAATATTTTTCATCGATGGGCTTTTGGAACTATATTTGACCATTGTCTTGATAAAAGTAGCTAAATCTTTCACAGGTGATCATGGTTTCACTATAAGGGAACATAATTCTCATGAGGAGATAGAATGGCTTGGAGGCCCACTTTGGCACTGAGTTTCATTTTCCTATGTCATCCCTATGGTGTACAGTGTATGTTTAGGGGAGAAGTGCCATGTTAATATTTCATGTCTGAATATATTAATAATCTTATAAAATATATACCAGGGGAAAAAGCATATATAGCAGTGTCAGAACTAGCAATAATGAGAGATGGGAAACTCAACTTTAGTTTAGTTTCGCTTACAAAAATCAGGTTAGTTTAACTTGTCTCTAAGGTAAGTTTAACTTGTTCCTCTGGGAACTAAAGAAAATGGAAAATGGAAAATTAAAAATCATTTTGCTATCTGGCTGATGAGATAAAGTTTACCCGTGACCTTCCCGAAAGGTGAGGACAGAATAGCAGAGAGTCATTTAATGGTTAATTCAGGAAACAGTTTCTCTAACAGCCTTTAATAGCTTAAATTTGAGTACTATTTGATTTTTCTCCTTTCTTTAACTGTAAAACTCCTCAAAAAGTAGTGTCTAATAAAAATCTTTATTCTCTCTCTTCCTTGGATCCTTCAGAGCCTGACTCCATCCCAAACATAGTAAAACATGGTGAAAAACAGTAGCATATTAAATAGTATTCTATAATAAAGCCCTGAATTAAAATTTCTATTCACTTACCATATTACTAGTTACAAGTAACTTTATTTACCACCCCAGTCTCTATCTTAAAAATGGTTACAATAAGATCTACCTAAAACTTAACAGTATCTATTTCACAGAGAGCCAAAAGGAATAATGAATGCAAAATACTTTGGAGAGATGATAGCAATATGTAAATATAGGGAGATGCAGCAGGTCATAGTGAATATAATTCTGATCTGAGTCAAGGAGATCTTAGCTCAAATCTCATCACTAATACATACTGACTAAATGACCTTGGACAAATCATTTAACCTCTCCATATTCCCTGGAAACATCATTAAGATATAAGTTAATCACTCTTGATCTGGATTGATAGAGGAAATTTCCTCACCAGAGAATCACTATACCAAGGAAATCATGGGAATAGGGGTGTGTGTGTGTGTCTGTGTGTGTGTGTGTGTGTGTGTGAGAGAGAGAGAGAGAGAGAGAGAGAGAGAGAGAGAGAGAGAGAGAGAAGAGAGAGAGAGAGAGAGAGGAGAGAGAAAGAGAGAGAGAGAAAGAGAGAGAGAGAAAGAGAGAGAGAGAGAAAGAGAGAGAGAGAGAAAGAGAGAGAGAGAAAGAGAGAGAGAGAGAAAGAGAGAGAGAGAGAAAGAGAGAGAGAGAGAGAGAGAGAGAGAGAGAGAGAGAGAGAGAGAGAGAGAGAGAGAGAAACAGAAATAGATGGAAGGGCAGAGACAGAGAGAGAAGCAGAAGGAGACATAAAGGGACAGAGAGATAAAGAAGGAGACAAAGAGACAGAGATAGAGAAGATGGATTGACACTTTTCATATAGATACAAGGGGGAAAAAAAAAAGAAGAGAAAGTTGTCCTTGGATTACTTATACAATATCCCATTCATCCCCAGGAAACAGCTCCTGCACTAATCAAACAGTTGTCTTCACAATTCTGTTTTCTTACATTTTTTCTTTGGTTTATTTGCTCTGTTTTCCATCACAATGTGTTCTCTTAAGGGTCTCCATTCTTGAAAAGCTTCCATATTTCCCCTTCTGCTAAGCAAAACCAATTTGGTCTCCCAATACCAAATCCACTTATAGCACAGGTGTGTCCACTTCTACCACTGAAAGCATCCTAGCCAGTGCCAGTGCTCATACAGTTTTCTCTCCCTAAATTTCTATAATGCTCACAATCTGGAAAGCAAAATTTAAACCATTTGTCTGTTTTATACTAGGTACTTTGTAAGTCTAAACTTTCATTTATCCTAGACCATAAGCTCTTTGAGAAAAAGGGAGGTTTTCTATTTCTATTTAGCCTCCTCAGCATCTCGTTGTATGAGACTTGATAAATATTCATTGGATTGAGTTGACACAGGAAAATGTATTCCTACAACCTTTTTTACTGCCAAGTACCAGGAGAAATGAAAAGGAAGATTGGGGAGAAGGAAAAGGAGGATCAAGGATGGAAGGGAAGAGAAGGAAAGAGAAAAGAAGGGGAAGAGCAAGGGAAGGGCAATGGAAAGGGTGAGAAGAGAAGGGAATAAGTATTTACATAATGTCTTCTGTGTGACATCTACTGTGCAAATCTCTTTTTATGAGTATTACCTCATTTGACACAAAAATGCTATGAGATAAGTTCTATTATTATCATCCTTTCCTGGTTGAAAAAAAAACTGAGACAAGTAGAGGATGAGTGACCTGCCCAGCATCATACAGCTTGTAAGAATTGAAACCATATGTGAACTCAGGTCTTCTCAATTTCAGACTCTCTTCCCTATAACAACACAAAGTGAACATACAATAGCTGAAATATTTTAAGGTCTTTTTTCCCTTGTCTACTATAGAACTTATCTTTTGCTTTGATTCATCCAAAAAAATTAAAAACTTGATATTTGAAACACGTTCTTAATTCTGCATACATAATTAAAATGTAAGTGGTAGTCATTTTCATTAGGGCTTTGTCAACCCAATTAAAATATTAATTTGTATGGTACTGCACTTGCAGGTCTTATTCAGATTGAATTTGCAGGTGGATTTTTTTTTTTTATTCACCTAATGATGTGGAAAGCCATGAGCTTAATACAATCAGGAATGATGGAGGTCCAGAAAAGGTAAATGAACTTACTGAAACCACACACTCTAGACCACACACATCCAAATTGTTTTAAACCTTTTGAGGCTTATCCACAAATATAATGGGTGAAAGGAGAATGAAACACTTAGTGAAACAAGGGAGGGAAAAATAATGGAATATTTGGGACCATGATATACAAGGGACCCCCATTCATTAGCATCATTTCACGCTTACATGTTTTTTTTTGGCTTCCCACTGTGATAACAGTGAGAGATTTTATACAATATAGAAATACAATATTGAAGAGTTTTGCCTCTTAGTGTTAGTAAAAATGTGTTGGCTTTCTTCAATTATTTGAGACATGGACACAAGGAAGTGGGATTAGATTTACTATACTTGGCCTTAGTGAGCAGAAAGAAAAGCAGTGAATTTGTAAGGAATGAATAAGGCTTTATGTGTCCAATTTACCCTTGAGAAAAGGATGTTTCCCCAATATTTGAGCTATCCTAAATTAGAAAGGTGTGCCTAAGGATATAGCATCTTACTCAATCACTAGAGAAAACTAAGATGTGCAGTGGACAGTTTACCAGACCTGAAATAAGGAAAATCAGAGTTTAAATATATCTATAGATATTATCTTTGTGACTCTTAACCTTGTTTGCCTCAGTTTCTTCAACTGAAAATGGGGATAATACACAGAATCTGCCTCTTTTTGTGAGGATAAAATGAAATATTTGTAAAATAACTAGCACATGTGGTATATAATTACAATGGGATATTATCATACTATAAAAATGTAAAACAGGATTTCAGAAAATCCTAGGAATACTTATATGAACTGATGCTTAGGGAAGTGAATGTTTTACATAGTAACAGGAATATTGTATGATAAATCATGAATGACTTAACTTGTGTCAGCAAAACAATGATCCAAGACAATCCTAAAGGTCACTTGATAAAGCAAACTATCTGACTCTAGAGAAATAACTGATATCGAATAAATGTTTTACTTTAATTTTTACTTTTATTTAAGTCTTCTTGAAAAAAAATGACTGATGTGGAAATGTTTTACATAATTGCAAAAGTATTATATATATTTGATTGTTTACTCTTTAAGTCGGGGGTAGATTTTGGAATTCAAAAGTTGAAATAAAAAATGCTTAAAATAGGAAAAAATGCTTAGAACAATATCTGATCAATGGTAAATGCTACTCCCTTCTCCTATTTAACCTTTATTTTCCTCAGTTTCCTCACCTGTAAAATGATGATCACATTAGCAGATATCTCCCAGGCTTGCTGTAAGGATAAAATGAGATATTTGTAAAACCCTTTATGAACTTTAAAAAAATATTAGGGAAAATTATCATCCTCATAATTATAGATATTAATATTATGATTATAGCAATGGCTGGTAGGCTATTTACCATGGTCAATGAAACATGGTATCACTATACATCTATATATATATATATATATATTGTAATAAATAGATAAATTCTGAGATCCTTCCCAACAATGTGCTTGTGAAAATCTGTTTTCTTCGCACTCCAAATGGTTGGAAACACATGCCTATTTTAAACCATAGATGCCACACCTGGATGGTTTAAATGAGTTGTCCCTCTTTCATCCAAATTTTTGACATATGATTCTATACAACTTAACTTCCTGTGAAATTGATTAAGGTTCTGCCCACTCCTGCAGTTCATATTGTGTGGTAGACTGTCAAATGGGGATGCTAGCAGGAGAGTTCTTGTCATGTTTCCAGAGAATGGGAGATGATCCAACAGACTCTGAGAAACAAACCAACTGTTTATTTGAGATGCAGCAACAAGCATTTAGCTTTTAAAGGACCATTGCCTCATCTTTGAAACGCCAAGAACACTGCAAGGAAATTGGTCAATTCTGGCTAGAGCAGGAATAGACTTGTAATGAGGCTGAATATCTTTCATAGCATCCTTTCAGGACCCATTCAGATGAAGAATAACAACCTTCCCCTTGCCTGATGGATAAAGTACCACATTCTATAAACAAGATAAAGATATTTAAGGAAGAGGAAAGGAAAGGGAAGGGGAAAGGTAAGAGGAAACAAAGGGGCAAGAAAAGGGAAGGAGAAAAGAAAGGGAAGAAAAGGGAAGATAAAGAGATGATTAAGAAATACGGGGTTTGAAATTCACATTAACTTGTAATAAAATTGTTCCAGTCATACAATTAGCATTCCTTAAATGTCCACTCTGTGCAAATCCATTAGCCACATTTTATGTGTTGATTATGTAAAACTCTGAGGATTTAAAAAATAGTAAAAAAAAAAAATTCTGTAAACTCAAAAAGTCCATTTCTAAGGAGGAGATAATATGCAAAACTTTATATATAGAAAGAACAAATTGAAGGAAATCTCAGAGAGAAGATATGAGTCAGGAAAGTGGATATGATAAAGGTTTCATGCAGACAATGGGATATGAGCTGACATTAGGTCTTGGGGATATAAAATCAAATTAAAAGTCACTATTCTCAGGACACTGACATTCAACAAGCGGAAAGCATTGACACAAATAAAGGGTTCATAAAAACTGGAGGGCTACTATTGCTATTTTCCAACTAGGGATGCACAAATGACTGGTAGATTGGGAAAGGGTTCATGCATAAAGTGGAACTTGAATCAAGTCTTGAAGGAAACCAGGGATTCTGAGAAGTAATGGAGAGGAGGGAGGGCATTCCAGCCATAAGAATCAGTGAATTCCAAGGTATAGGGAGGGGATGGCTAGATAATGCTGTCATTGTCAACGATATACTTTTTCTTTCTTTTTTTTCTGAAAGGCTGGAGAAATTGAGAACTGAAACTTCCACTGAAGTTGGCAAAAATTTAGTCTGAGTTTACCTTTTGTATCTAGCCACATCACCGAGAACAAGTCATACAATTCTCAGAGCCTCATTTTCTTAACTTATAGTTAAGCCCTCTTAATTTCCTGTCTTAGAATGTGCCTATTGCACAACAAAAGTATTCCCATGTATCTTACATGAACTTCCTTCAGTTCCTGCATTCTCTAGAACATTCAAGCATGTCCACTGCCTAGGTGGCAGAGGATACAGTAAGCTATAGTAAGTAAGCTATAATAAAGCCTCTACTCAAGTAAGACTTGAATACAAATCACGCCACAGACACGTATTAACTGTATAACCCTGGGTAAGTCCCTTAATCTTGACCTGTCTTAGTTTCCTTAATTGTAATAATGAGGTTATTAATAACATCTACCTCTGAGGGATGCTGTATGGATAAAATGAATTAATTTGTATAGTTTATATAAAGTATTTAAGCACAGTGACTGTCACATAGTAGGAGCTTATTAAATGTTTATTTCCCCTCATCCCTTCCCTAACCCAGAATATATTTATTCTTGGCTTTTATATCTGGGAATAAATGGAATATCTTTTTTTTTCCCCTTTTCTGAGGTCGGGGTTAAGTGACTTGCTCAGGGTCAAACATCTAGGAAGTATTAAGTGTCTGAGATCAGATTTGAACTGGGGTCCTCCTGAATTCAGGGCTGGTGCTCTATCCACTGTGCTACCTAGCTGCCCCCTAAATGGAATATCTTAATGCCAAAAAGTCCACCCTCTTTTTTCCATCAGTGAGTTCCTCTTGGGGTGGAAGCTCTAGTTCTAACTTACAGACTTCAAAATCAGGTATCTTCAGTCTCCACTTTGCCTTTCTGCCTTGAAATCAAGGACTGTCTTTTCCTACATTTGTATTTGTATCTCCAGCACTTAGCACAGTGCCTAGTATTTAGTAAGTGCTTAATAAATGCTATTTGATTATATCCATAATAATGCCTAAAGTGCCTGTTTCATAGGATTACTGAAAGGGTTAAATGAGATATTCTTTGTCAAGTATTTTCTGAAGTTTAAAGAAAAAATCCAAATTGTATTCATTTCTGACTTTGGCAAAGCCCTATTGAGCTCCACTTTCATTGCCTTGGCCCTTTACAATTAGTGAACTACAAAAAAAACAAAAACAAAAAAGAAAAAAAAAAAACCTACTGCTCCAATTGGGTACATGGTAGTGAGGATTGTGTTTACATATGGTTTGGATTGGGCAGCCACAGAAGTCCATTTTCTCTCTCAGATTCTCAGAGTCTATGAAATAATCAAGCTCTTTATAGTTTTGAATATGAACAAGGCAGGAGGCTATGTCAACTAATCATGTTGAGGACAGACCTCAGAGATTAGAAATAGTTATAACTAACCTTGACATTTGTCCCCAGATATGACAGCCAAGAAGTATTAACAGCAACTCCAGGAGATGACTTAATTTTTAGGGATTTGCATACTTTTTTTTATTTTATAGCAAGCATATATAGATTATTTTGGAATTATTTTCCCTTTTCCTACCTTTGTCAAATGGATGAGAATATTCAACTTCCACTATGGTGTGAAGGGAAAGAAATCTTGTAGACAGGCTAAAAACAATTTAAACTCAGTGACACCTGAGAGAGGAAAAGCAAATTGACTCTAAGACATCTAGATGGCAGCCTGAGAGCTTGGGATAGAGTATGATTGAAGATGAAAGTCTCCAAATATTGTTTGTTTTATCTTTGTGAAGGCTGGAAGGAGTTGGGAGTGAAGGTGCTTAGGTGAGATGTTGCTCATCTTTGAGTATTTGAAAGGCTCATTGGAATAAAACGTGAGATTTGTGTGTGTGTGTGTTTATGTGTGTGTGTGTATGTGTGCGCCCTTGGATGCACTCAGCCAAAGAAAGCAGAAGCAGCAACAATGAGTGGATTCTGGGCAATTCCCATAGACATGTGATGGAAAGAACCATCCAATACAGAGAGAGAGAGGAATATGAAGATTGAATGTGGATGAAAGCATAATATTTTCACAGTTTGTTGTTGTTTGCTTGCTTTTTTATTCATGTTTTTTTTTCCATTTTGATCTGATTTTTCTAGTGTAGCATGATGTATATGGAAATATGTTTAGAAGAATCACACCAGAGGGGGAAGAGGGAAAGGGGGGGAGGAAGAATGAAAAAAAAAAATAGAACACAAGATTTTGCAAAGGTGAATGTTGAAAACTATCTCTACATGTGTTTGGAAAAACAAAAAGCTATTTAAAAGATAGAAAAGAAGGAAAAACAAGAAATGATGAGTAGAAATTGAAAATAAATATTTGTTTTATTCCAGAGGTTGGAGAAACTTTAACATCTAGCTGGCACAGCAAATAGGGCTCTGGGCTTGAAATCAGAATGATGAGTTCAAATCCCTTCTCACACATTTCATTGTTATGTGACCCTGAGGTAATTTCTTAGAGCACTTAGTCACAATTAGCTCATCTATAACATAAAAGAGTTGAACTCAATGGTCTTCAGGAATCCTTCCAGTTCTGAATTTATTAGCCTATGAATTGCTAAACATGAAAAGATTTTCAAAAGTGGATCACAGTGTTAGGGATTCCTTCATTTCTTTTTTCAAACTAGCAAAATAGTAGGGATTCTTTTGGGGAGATGAGAAGGATTGAATGGCCCCTGTGGTCATTCCCAATTCTGAAATTATTATTCTATGATATGGGCAACTATTTTATAGTTGTGTATCCTTAGTGGGTTAGCCTTCTCCTTTTGTTTATTTTGTTTTAATCTGCAAAATGAGAATATAGTATTATTTTTCTTTCCTTGACTGGCTTAGGAGAAAATAAAAATAAATGGTCTAAGGTATATAGGTAGGCCCATCCTCCCTTTGGGCCTTTCTCTTGATCTGTTTTATCATATGGAATGCCTCTTCAAAGAAAAGCAAACTCAAAAAAACATTTTTAGCTTTTCCAATTTGTTCCAACCCTGTGAACCTAAATAAAACCTGACCTTGTCTCAGTGGTAGTTAAATTTTTTCTGCTCCTTATCCCATTCATAGGTAGTAAAGGGAAAAGTCCAATACTTCTTGCTTCTCCTTTTTAGAACTCAGAGGGCTTTCTGGTAATACCCTGTTCTTGACAACTACTGGGCTCTAGAATATTGTCCAATCTTCCATGACACTGACACATGACTTACAATTTTATACTCTCATACATCATTTTTTGATGCCTTTGGTGGCATCATTATACACTCTGAATATTCTGCGACTCATACATTTGGGAACTAAATGAGTCTCTTGCTATTCCTCAAGCATGTCTGAGGTCTTCTGGATTTTGAGCTAAATAACTTCTAAGTTCCATTCTAGCTTTAAATCTATGCCCTATGATCCAATGATCCTCTGAGAGCTGAAGATAAGGGAACCTAAGAATTTTAAGAACAAAAAAGATAACTCTCCAATGGGATCTTCTGAAAATGCTTCAGAAAAGTTGGCATGAAAGTAAGATATCAGAAACAGAGAAGGATTTCCTCAAGATAGAGACAAGATTGTGTAGTCCATTCTGGCCTTTGTAGATGAAAGGACAAGGGACAGAGATAGAAGAGTCAGGTTAGAAAAGAAACAGAGGAGAGTGTATTTTACCAGAAACATACATAATATAAAAAGGAAGGATGTGAGCTAAGGATAGTCCAGGTTAAATAGGAGTTGAATTCTAGGACAAAGACTTATGATTCCTTGTCGTTCTTTTGTTTTCTCCTCCTCCTCCTTTTCTTCTTCTTCTTTTTCTTCTTTTTCTTCTTCTTCTTCTTCTTCTTCTTCTTCTTCTTCTTCTTCTTCTTCTTCTTCTTCTTCTTCTAATTCTAATTCTAATTCTTCTTCTTCTTCTAATTCTTCTTCTTCTTCTTCTTCTTCTTCTTCTTCTTCTAATTCTAATTCTAATTCTTCTTCTAATTCTAATTCTAATTCTTCTTCTTCTTCTAATTCTTCTTCTTCTTCTTCTTCTTCTTTTTCTTCTTCCTCTTCTTCTTCTTCCTCTTCTTCCTCCTTTTCTTCTTCTTCTTCCTCTTCTTCTTCCTCCTTTTCTTCTTCTTCCTCTTCTTCTTCATTTTGGTGACCATGAAGAGACCGTAGGATTTACAAATCGAGGTGGGGGTCAGTTATTTCCAGTATTCCCTCAGACATTTTTGTGAGTATTTTTAGTAATCTGTGGTGCTAGATTTGAAACCCTAAAGTTACTCAGCCATCACTTATACTATTCCAGATACTATAAAGAAAGCTAAAATAGTTTCTTTCTTATAGGAATTCATTTCCTAATAGAGAATACAACATGTAACTGCATATATACATGCAAGTTATATTTTACTTTTGTTCCGTCTATCATGTTCAAATCTGAATGACCATAAGGACTTTTGTCCATGGATTCTCTTACAAAGACACTGAACTAGTTTTGTTTTTTTTTTCTTTCTCCAGTATGTGACTATTTTATAGATGAGGAACTGAGACAAATAGGAAATAAGTAACTTGTCCAGAGTTTTAGAACAGGTAAGTGTCTGAGGCTGGTTTAAATTCAGAGCTTCCTGATTTAAGGATGATGCTCTCTGTCCACTGCAACTCCTAGCTGCTCCAAAACTTATATACAAATTTAATAGACAGTAATATCAGAAGAAAGGTCCTTGGAAAGGTTTTTTGATGAAGATGGCATGTGAGATGGCTCTTCAAGTCAACTAAGGAAATCAGTAGTCAGAGTGCAGAGAGGAAACAAGGGGATAATTACAACAAAGCCATTGAGTCAGAAATTGGATTCAAGGAATATGAAGGAAATAACAAATAGAAAAATAAAGTATTTAGATGTATAATATATGAAAGATGTAAGGTTTATGAAGACTGGGAGAGGAGAAGAGAGCAAAAGTGTTAGAGGGCATCTTAGAGTCCATGGGATCCAACTCAGACAGCTTAAGTACCTGGCCTTGGATTGCACGTGTGATAAGAGATAGAGGCAGTATTTGAATCTAGTTACTTTGACTGCAAATGTGTTCTTTTTCACTGTAAGGTAATTGTCTTCCATAGTCTTGACTCTTATCTCTTGCTTTTAAGTCTTAACCACTATGATCTTTTCTCTTCCTCTCAATAACATTGTGCTCCTTTATGAAGACAATGGAGCTAAAATAGAAATTTGGTTCTTGTCCCTTTTTATGACTATATTAATCTTTCAAAAAAAAAGGAGAGAAAGCCTCTACTTGGAATAGTTTATTTTGGCAGGACATAGTTAGTTACACAGCAGAAAACCCAATTGTCAGCAAATTAGGCCTCAGCTCACCCATTTAGAGTTATTATGGTTATAGTACTTTACATTTCTGTCATAAATTATGGCAAACATGTGCCCTCCCCCTGCTTATTGAGACCTACTGGCGAGGAACTCTATTTCCTGACTGCAATAATTCCATGTAAAAGAAGTCCACAGCAAGTTTATTGCACACCTATCAAATTAGCATCACGCTAGGAGAATATTTGTTGCAGCATTTATGATGTAAAACTGGATGTCCAGTGATTCATCATGCTGTAAGACTCACCCTTAACTGATACCAAGATGGAAATCTCCCCAGAGTCTGTTGCTAGTCTATATTCTTTAAAAGTTATCATTTTTTTTCTTTTCTTCTTCTTCTTTCTTCTTTTTCCTTCTTTTCTGTCTGTCTGCCTATCTGTCTGTGTCTCTCTCTGTCTCAGTTTCTGTCTTTCTTTCTTTCTCTGTCTCTATGTGTGTCTGTTTCTCTGACCGTTTCTCAAATTCTGTCTCTGTCTCTGAGTCTGTTTCTCTCTCTCTTTCTGTCTCTATTTCTGCCTTCTCTTTCTTTCTCTGTATGCCTCTCTTTCTTTTTTTGTCTCTCAGTCTCTCTGTCTCTGTCTATGGGTCTCTCTCTTTTCTTAGGACTTCTTCATACAAAACATGATTTGGGGAGTCAGCCTAGGAATGGTAATGAGTCAGCTTCAAATTTGCTATATAGATATTACATAGGTGTATCAATGGGACACCAGCAGGAAGTAGGGTTCAATCCATCACAGGTGCAGCAAAGATCACATTGGCCTTCAACAGCCCCAGTCTTCTTGTTCTGACTCCCCCTTGCAACAGTCCCTCACTTGCCCCCCACCAAAACATACTCAGAAAAAGAACATGCATGTTTTCAGTTATCCATATAAGTATAACCAAGAGGAAAACTGATTCCACAACTCTACTATATTTGCTCATCTGTAGACTTGCTGTGGCCCCTACTGGAAGATAATGTCAATAAAAATAAACACTGTCTCTTGTATATCTTTGTATCCCTAGTGCCAGCACAATTCAAGGAATAAAGCCTCTGCTTTATGAATTCTAAGTGACTGATTGATTTCTAGCTTGGTATGGATCAGATCTGACCAGGGATCTTGTCTCAATGACTTTGAAATTACTTAACCTCTAAGAATTATGATCTATAGAATAAGGAAGTTGGACTAGATGACATTTGAAATACCTTCATTCTCTGTATCCATAATATGTTGATTAAATCATTGGATTCCCTTTCATAAAAGGACTAGTCTTAACTCTGGTGGGAAATGAGAGATATTTTTCTGTCAAACTTCAAAGTCCATTTTTTTTAAAACTAGTATCACTAATTAAAGGACGACAGAGTCTCAAAGATGAAAGGGACACACAATATACACTTTTTAGAGCAGAACCTCTTTCTACAAAATGTGCTGATAACCTGTAAAATGGTTACTATAAGTGTTGTTATCCCCATTTCACAGATCAGGAAAACTGAGGTGATAAGAAGTTAAATCTTGAAATGGGCTAGAATCTATTAAGGAGCAATGTTTCTTATTGAAGATTTTGTTGTCCTTAGCTGAAAACAACTATATCTCTTGAGGAAGTAGTCTCTTGAAACCCCCGGGCTTTTCAGATTATTAGATTCTCAGAGTAGGAAGAAATCTTGATGATTATTAGGTAACTCCAACCTATAACACACTGAAAGACTCAGAATTGTCTTTACAACCTGAATCTGATCATCCAGCCACTAAATAAAGATATCTAATTCAGTGGTTCCATGATTCTTTTAAAGCAGTATTTTCTTCCTTTGGAATATTGTTCAGGTATAATTAATTTTAATAGGGTGGGGCAATTGTGATTAAGGCTCAGGGTCACAGAGCTAGGAAATGCTAAGTGTCTGAAGCTGAATTTGAACTCAGGTCTTCAGGACTCTAAAGCTAGTGCTCTATCCACTGTACCATCTATCTGCCTTTTTAATTGATTTTTTGAATCAAACTATAGAGCTTGACATTTGTGTGATAGCTTGGACTGGACTCATAACTTCATTGATAGCAGAGAATTTTTGATAAAGAAACCCCTCTTCTAATGCAGGAATCTTCCCAGTGAAATATAGAATTATGAAGTACACTGAGACATTTAGAGGCTTACTGTCTTTATTTAGGTCGATGCAGCCAGAATATGTTATAGGTGGACTGTCAACCCAGGTTTTACTGGTTTCAAAAACAACTATCTAACCTTTAAGAAGTTAAATGGTCCAGTATAGAGAACATCCATTACCCTGGAATCATGTAATCTCCCTTTGTGACTTCAAATATGGAGCAGACACTTACTAGCAATCACCTTGCACAAGTCACTTAACCTTATTTAATTCACTTTTTTCAATCTCTAATATGAGCTGGAGAAGAAAATAGTCAACCATTCCAGGATCTTTGTCAAGAGTGCACCAAATGAAAGATCGTGAAGAATCAGACATGACTGAAAAATGAATCAACAACACTACTGAAATCTAATGTTTAACTAACCATTTTTCATTACTATTAATTTTTATCTTATCATTCTTATTAATTCTAACATGTTCTGTTTATTTGGGAGTCTTTTTACTTTGCCATATATGTGTGTGTGTGTGTGTATGTGTGTGTGTGTATGTGTATGTGTGTATATCTATATCTATATTTATATATCTACATCTATATCTATATCTATCTCTCTCTCTCTCTATATATATATATATTACTATATATATATATATATATATATATATATATATATTTTTTTTTTTGCTGAGGGAAGCAATTGGGGTTAAGTGACTTCCCTAGGTCGCACAGCCAGGAAATGTTAAATGTCTGAGATTAAATTTGAACTCAGGTCCTTCTGACTTCAGGGCTGGTGCTCTATCCACTATACCAACTAATTGCCCCTTCTAAACACTTTTTAAAAACTATATTTTACAGGGTCATGTCATCCATAAAATTGACATGCCTCCTATCTATGACTTAAGTCACTGATAATAAACAAATAAACGAATAAATAAATGAACAAACAATCAAATGAACAGAAATATAACAGGGAATATAATTTAGAAACCTCCTTCCAAATGACATTGATCTATTAAGTACCACTTACTGTACCTGGTTATGCTATGCATTCTGACTTCAACTCATTCTAAGCTACCCTCAGTGGATATGACAATATTATAAAATTAAAGTCTGTGCAATATTTAACAAGTAGGAATCTTATCCAATGGAAAATAAATGATCTTTTTAGTTAAACTATAAAAAAATATTTATTTACATATTAAATAAAAGTTACAGGAAGGTTTATAGAAAGCCAAGAGTTTGGGGAGACCAAAAAGGGTAGTAGATTCTAAACTAGCCAATGTTTGTAACTGGCCCACATGGTACATGGGCATTATGATATATTTCATTTAAGCCCAGTTGAAATCAACAAATATTTAATCTCTGGCACTGGTATTCATGAACCTTATCCAATAAGGAAATGAGGAAATGAAATATGTCTGGCAAGGCTTGATTTTGACAATTCTAAAATAGCCCTCAGTGATCGTTGCTT
This sequence comes from Sminthopsis crassicaudata, assembly GCF_048593235.1. Lineage (NCBI taxonomy): Eukaryota > Metazoa > Chordata > Mammalia > Dasyuromorphia > Dasyuridae > Sminthopsis > Sminthopsis crassicaudata. The sequence goes on from NC_133618.1 coordinate 22,475,803, forward strand.
CTCTTTGTAAGAATCCTTTTATCAGCCTTTCCTAAAAGCTAACATTTGTCCTATACTTAAAAACATAGCTATGAGAAAAAAAAAAAAAAGACTAAAGCTGACTAGATCACTTAGAAGATGAAGAAAGCTATCAGCTGATAAATCAGAATCTTAATCCTTTCTCTACAACCTGTTCTCATCTCTAGTGACTGTTAAAATCAAAACATGCAGTGGGAAGTGTTTTGGAACCTAAAGCCAGAGCCAGTTGTTAAATGTTCTATGTCAGCTTTTAAATCTCAATAATTGGCAAACACTACGAGTCAGGAATTGATTTGTTGTTTTGATGATCATATAAATTTATGAATGTAATGGGGAAAATGTTAATCGTGCACATTCAGTTTAAAAGTGTGTTGGGCAAAGAGGTTATTCAGAGACCTCATTTGCCAGAATACACTTGCAGAGAGCCTAAAGATGCAGGATGTAGTACACTGGAGGAAGAGTTCAATTGCTTCCCCTGACTTCACCTTCCTAGGGTAACACTATAAAACTAAGAAACAGAAGATTTCTTGATTGGATCCCTGGTCCAAGAAGTTTTGAAACTGATAATCTAGACGCAGTTTTTCTTCTGTACCCATAATTCCTTCTCAAAAAGAAAGAAAAGAGAAAAAAATCTGAGAGCAAAAAACTGTGAGGGTAAACAGAGGTTATGAATAGCTCAGGGTGACCCATGCACATGCCCTCAGAGAGAATGCAGAGCTTACCGGCTAATGACAGCTGGCAACATATTCCTTAGACAAAGGCACAACATGTTTTCATTAACTCAACCATACCATAGACTTATTTAAACATTTTCCCCCTTAATGCTCTCGAATGCATCTTGTTGCTTACCAATGCTAGAAACTAATTACATTTATTATCTATAGGGAGTTCAGTTGTAGTTTCGCCAGAGTAAAAGATTATACAATCCACTCTTGGGATATTAGTCTTACAATATTCTTATGATTAATTATACCTGGATCCCATAACATTTATTATTTAACCACAACAATCATACAAAACAGTGTAATTACTTCGATGCTGATCATCCATCTTTTATGGGGCCTTAAAGGAGAAAACATTAAAAAGACATAGAGTGCAGACACTTTTCATAGCTGTTCGTCCCTTGGGAAGGCAAAATGGCATACTGAGAAGAACGCTAGATTGTAATCAAAGATTTCTGGGTTCTAAATCAGCACCTGGCTGTTAATAGCAATGTGTTCCTTAGCAAGTTATTTAACCTTTCATCCCCTTAGTTTTCCTCATCTATGAAATGGGGAGAATAAATATAGTAACCATCTATTTGGTCTATATTTTATTATTTTCTTTATTTTTTGTTTATTATTTTGTTTTTACAAAATGATTATTTAAGGTATGGAGATAATGTGGGTTAAGTGACTTGTCTAGGATCACACAGCTAGCAAGTTTTTGAGGCTGGATTTGAACTCATACTCTCCTCCTTCCAGGGTTGGTTCTCTATCCACTGTGCCAGCTAATTGCCCCACTCTAACTAACCTACTGGGTTCTTGAGATAAATAAATTGGAAAATGTATTATGGCACCATTTAATTATTAGTTTTTCCCTTTGCATCCATGTCAGCTACAAAGATAGCACAGCATATTGTGAGGAGGAAAGCTGAAGTTTAAACCACTCCTCTGTAACTCTGGATAAGTGAATTAACCTCTAGAAACCTCATGCAATTTTGAAGGTTCTACCTACCAGATGGTTGAGCGATTGTAATCTGTTTCGGTGAAGGGAATGCCCACACCAGGAGTCCTCAAGGCCGACAAAATCACAGATCCTCACGTGTCTGCAAATGTCAGCTATTATTGTAAATTATTATGTTAAAACACTCAAGAAATATGCTACATGTAATTTCAATTGCTAGTATAGAAATGTCAGCTATTTTCATGCTTTAAAATGTCAGCTATTATTCATTCTTCCATACCTACCTCACTGCAGACTATATAATCCATGGAAAGACCGCTCCTTCCAGAAACTCATGGTCTAAGATGAAAGATAGATCTGAGAGCATCAAATAAGACCGGGGTCAGCCCGCTGCTTGATTGAGGCCGGCAGTCTATCTCTTTCAGGCTGGAGTGTGTATTCCATGTGATTTGAATTCATCTCGTAGCTTCAGATTGACAGGTATTATCCAAAAAAAATCTAGAATGCAAATCTTTCTGAGTACCATCATGATGGAGAGTAGGGAGGGGGGAAAGGGGAGACTTATGAGCTGAGTCTTTCATATACCTAGAAAAAGGGCCTCTTTTTGTCACAGTAAAAGAAGTAAGGCTGCCGCATAATTAAGTACTAGAAGTTTAGAAAGTGCAATTAATTAATTACTCAGATGACAAATGATTGAGGCAGAGAAAGCATCAAATGCAGACAGAAGAATTGAATTGCCTGGGACTACTGCATAGCAAACTTTGTGTGAGATAAGAGCCATATGCATCATTAGCACTTGGCTTTCAATCATTCATGAAAGTTATATTTAGCCCAAACACTTGGACCACTGATAAGTGAATTGGAAGAGAAAGTTGGCGTGCAAGTTAGAAAATAGAAATAGAAAAAAAAAATTGAAAAAAAGAAATAAACAACATAATGAAAGTAAAGATCTGAGTTCAAATCTAGCCTTAGGTATCTACTACCTGTGAGACCTTTAGTAGGTCACTGAATCTCACTTTATCTCAGTTTCCTCAACTGTAAAATGAAGACATAACTTAGTACTTCATAGTGTTGTGAAGATCAATAAAGATGATGGGCGTTTATGAATGCTTATTCTCATTCTCTCCTTTAATGTCACAAGATCATAGATCAAAAGAGGAAAGAAAACATAAAGGGTGTTCAATTCAACACTCCCATCTCACAGATGAGGAAACTAAGGCACAATGAGGTTTGCCTAAGGTCTGAGAGATAGATCAAGAGTCGGGATTCACAGCAAGGACACTTTCTAATATCTTCAAGCAAAACTTGAATGACATGTTCTAATTATAGCTGACATTTATCTAGTTATTTAATGATTTCAAACCCTATCTCATGCATTATTGTCTACAAAAGGCCATTATCTGATCCACTTTCTTTTGTATTCAAAGCCTCTCATTACCTGCCACCTTCCCAGTTTACTCACCTTCACATAGTCCAGATCTAGTAAAATTGACCTCTGTGTTTCTCACACAAGACATCCCAGCTCCTGATGATATAAATTTCCCCTCCTAACTGTACTTCATGACTCCCTCACCACCAAAATCCTTGGTAATGTCAAGTGATTCAATACTAGAAATGGATAGGGAAATCAGTAGGAATAGATTAAAGAGGATATATTACTATCTGTACCCCAAAAAAACTATAGGGCCTTTCCAGCTGACTTGTAGTTGACCCCCTTATATAACGTTATCTTCTTCATTAGAATGTTTCTCCAATAGGAAAGCCTTTTTCTGTTTTCTTTTTTGTATCCTCAGCACTTAGCTCAGTGCTTTATAAATAGGATTTAATAAAAAATCATTCATCCTTTCATAGACTCCTTCAATACCCAAAACAAACATGACTTTTCTTTTGCTAAGGAATATCTTTCACTTGATCCCCCTTCCCATCTTCCTCCTGAACCATTTCCCACTCATCCATATTCCTCTGCTGCATCTATAATATTTTCAGATAAAATGGTTCCTTTCTTGCTTCTTACAAACATGACTATACCTCTTTCATACAAATACACATGTAAACACAAACACAATATGCGCATTTCTCCTAATCCTTTTCCCATCTCATGATATCATATCAATAATAATTACACAGAAAGATGTCTATTTAGTGCAAGTGTGTGTGTGTGTGTGTGTGTGTGTGTGTGTGTGTGTATAAATCCCTACTATATATGAGATTCTTCCAGGCATGGAGTTACAAAGTCAAAATTTAAAGAATTTCAGAAATCAAAGAACTTGCCAATTCTTAAAGAATGAAGGGAGGACTATATTAAGAAATAAGCATACTACATAGCATAATACTTTAAAAAATCTAATTTATTTATTTTACAGCCATCAAGTAGCATAGTTAAGCTTATGGATTACAAAAAAGTATTTTATAATATAATTATAAATGGGAGACACTAGAGCCAAAAGGAATTACATACTCATACACATACATATATTTAAATAAATAATAAATAATATACATATATGTGTGTATGTATATATATACATATGTATATATATATATACATACATACATACATATATATATACACATACACACACACACAGACACACACACACACACACACATATATATATATATATATATATATATATATATATATGGGGGGGGGGTGTATGTTCTATAGTTCATTCCTTTCGGTCATGTCTGACTTTAAGGATAAAGGATTTTCTTTAAAAATGTAATAAGCTCTTTGCCATTTCCTTCTTCATCTAATTTTGTAAATAAATAATCTGAATCAAACAGGGTAAAGTGTTTAATCCCTGTTTATATTAAGTGTCTGAGGCCAGATTAGAACTCCAGGATCATTACTCTATCCACTGTGCCACCTAGCGGCTAAACATATGTACATCTATGAATATTACAAATTGTAATGCACAAATTGGTTGGTCAAATATGGGCTGATTAATATAAAATAATAATAATAATAATAATAATAATAATAATAATAATAATAATAATAATAATAATAATAATAATAATAATAATAATAATAAAATAACACAGTTGAAGGTTGAACTGATTGAATGAATGGTTCCAAAAATAGGGACTAATGTAGCTCTACATATATGTGTACTACATCTAAATATATTCCAGATTCTTTGTATCCTTGGTGCTCAGTAACTATTTTGAGTCGGCTAGAAAATAAGCATTTAAATGTCCCTTGACCAGTTTTGTTCTAAATGGCTTACAAAGACTATCTTTTGAGGAATAAAGGATTGCAATCTGGCTCAGTAGAAATATATATACACAAATAAAATCATACCACTCGGAAGTATAGAAATAAATGAGTTTTACTGATTTCAATTCAATGAGTAATTGATATCATTTAGTATTTTTGAACCATGATTCTGTCACCCAGTATTTTAGCTCTTCTTCTCACTTTTGAGATAGTCACAGATTCATAACCAAATCACAATGTCCCTTCATCCAAGTCATTCAGTGATTTAAAATATTGACTGAAATAGGGACAAGAAAAGATCTCTATGGTATGACATCAGTGATTTACTTTCAGGATAGGATATAGATATTAGTCACTACTTTTGGAGCCAGTTATTCAACCAATTCAAATTACACCTAGAATTTGAAAAGAAAAAATATCACCTGGTTTTGCTAACAAGTAGATCACATCTCATCAATCAGTTTATCCACATGATATCATGAAGACTTATTTAAATAACTTGCTTAAAGTTAGTTAAGATAGATTTATAACATTCCCCATATCTTTCATTGTGATAAAATTCACAAAAATAAAGGCAAATGAGATTATCCTGGTATTAATTATTCTTATGGAAGCTATCCTGGTTTATGGAGATAAATGTTTTCCCTCTGCAAACGCTCACAAACCACTCTATTAATGCATTATACAATGTTACCAAGAATCAACCCAGCACACCACCCTATAGAAAAATTTATCATCTCCCTACTTATTGATGATTGAGATAATATTGCATCTCTAGCAATCTGTTTCACTAGCATGTCCTTTTTCCTGAATTTTGCATCAGAGGATTAAGTTTCAACACCAAACTCATTAATTTTCCCTAAAAAAGACTTGTTCTTCTACTAACTTCCTGTTCTAATAAATTACATAAGGACCCTCTAGTATCTTTGCCTTGAAATCATTGCAATGCTATTCATCTCTTTGTATAAGCAATCAATTTTCAAGAATTACCACAGAATATCACAATTAGAAGGATTCTCAGGGGTTATTTAGTCTTAAATAAAAAGACTTTGCAATATACCTAACAAGTGGCAATCCACTCTCTGCTTAAAGATATTCAGTTATAAGAAACATATAACATCTTAAAACAACCCATTCTTCTTTTGATCAATTCTGATTGTTAGGAACTTGAATCTTTGCAACTTCAGTCTATTTATTTTTTCTAATACTCCTCTGTGACAAAATCTTGATAGAACTGTCCCATGTAGATTTTAAAGTATTTGAAGATAATTATCACTTTCTACAAATGTCTTCCTTTCTACAAACAAAACAACCCTAGAAATGATTAATTTCCCTTCTCATTTCTTATCACACTTGCTTCCAAGACTCAGTTTAACCTAAAACCTCCTATGATGGCTAGAATCTTCTAACTCTGAAACATCCCTCTAACCAAACCAGCCTCTATTTTCCCATTAACGAGATCTCTCTAGAAGCTGCTAAATTGAGGCTGGTCACACTTCATTCTATCCCCTGTCCAGATTTTGCTAATATGCCCCCATGAAGTTTACTTTTATCTATTTCCTTTAATGTGTCAACTTCCTCCACTAAAATATAACTATCTCGAGTTCAAAGGATGCCTTTTAGTTATTTTTTGGCTTGCATTTGTATTCTAAGCACTTTCAACAGTTTAAGCACTTAATATTTGTTGTCTGTCAAACTTTGATTTGCTTTACGATTTTGGCAAATTGATATCTGTGCCATCTATGCCCTCATTCAAATCATTGTTTAAAATGCTAATCAACCTAGAACATAATTTCTTGGAGGAACTTCACTGAAAATCTCTCTAAATTGATCTAACCATTGAGGAATTGAACGTATCTAATTTTGTTATCATCTGGCCCACATCTCTCATAAAGTTTATAAGATCAGAGATTTAATTTTTTTTTCAGAGAAAACAAGAAATTAGGCTGAGGAAAAGGAAGTGATATGTTTAGAAACCAAAGCCCAGAGCTCCATCCACTGGACCACTTAATGATGGGTCTATCCTATCCTTTATTGAAGATTCTCCTTTCCAAAACATATCAGGAGGAGGTAGAACTTTTTTGTTGTCTTTAGTTTTCCTATTAAGCTTCTGCTTAATTTTGAGCTTTTACAGCCCTCCTATTGGTCATGATAGGATGGTATTGTACTTTTTATACTTATCTTTTCTTACCTGTCTTATTTCTCCTTTCTGTGCATGTGTTCTTATGATTTTAAGTTCTGTGATGACTTTCCTGTACATTTAATCTCTTAAAACAATTACAACTTTTCCTCCAAATTTACGTTCTTTTGTGTTTCATAATTTAATTACTTTAGAGTTTATCACCCCTCTTATCATTTCCTCTCTTTATTTTTATTTATTTTTATTTTAGACAATGAATTTTACCTACCCTTTCTCCAACCTCTTTGAAATCTTCTCTCCTTACATTAAATATATACCACATTATATAGTTTTTCCTCTTCTGAATCATCTCTAGTAAATAATTGTTGCTTCTCTACCAAGTTCTCAAGTTTCACCTTGCTCACAAGGTTGTTGTGAGAAACAAATTATATGATATATATAAAGAACCTTGTAAACTTTGAAATTCTCATTATTCTTCTTGGTGTAATAACAAGAATATGATCTGCTTCCCAAATCTATTCAATATTTCCTTTTCCCCTTCTAGATGGTCTTGTTGTTGTTGCTGTTGGGTTTTTTGTTTTTGTTTTTGTTTTTTAAATTTGTGACAGACTCTTCCTGACCACATGTGGGATTTTCTTGATAAAAATACTGGAATGGTTTGCCATTTACTTCTCCAGGTTAGTTTATAGATGAAGAAACTGAAACAGTAAAATGACTTGTTCAGGATCACATAGCTATTAATTGTCTGAAGTTAGATTTGAACTCAATGAGTCAGAATATTCCAAATCCTACTATCTACTAAGACATCTATCTGCCCTAAATACTCTGATAATCTCAAATGAATTCCCCCATTAGTCTTTACTTAAATGCTCCCTACCATACTTTTCTCCTCTGCTTCCTGAATTTTCTCACATAAGTATGCCTTTTAACATGTTACCTGACCTATTCTTCTGTTTTGAATAAGGTGTATTCATTCAAAGCCAAATTCCATGTATGGCTTTCCTCTCACTAAGTTTCAGTGATAATTATAAAAATGAATGTGCTTCTTTTTCCTCTAGGTTTGAATGTATATATCTCTTTCCATATCAATCTATCTATATCTATGTCAATCTATCTATATCTATACTTGTCTATATCTATATCTATACACAGAGAAGAGAGAGAGAGAGAGAGAGAGAGAGAGAGAGAGAGAGAGAGAGAAGAGAGAGAGAGAGAGAGAGAGAGAGAGAGAGAGAGAGAGAGAGAGAGAGAGAGAGAGGAGATTGTGTCATATAGATTTCTAGGTCTTTCAAATCTTGTTTTTCTATATTGAAGCTGTAGCTTTATGGTATCTAATCTAGTGAATATATGTTAGCAACAATCTCCCTTTCTTTTTCATTTTCAAGCAATAATAAGAATATTTGCAAGATGCACCTTGTTCCAACTTGTCTATCTAGCCTCACTATACATTACCTTTGATTTTTAAACTGTGATCCAGCAAAAGTAACCTCTCTCTGTTCTTCCCATATGATACTATCCTACCTGCACATTTTCAATGTGTCTGTAGCCCATGCGTAAATTTGCTTTCTTCTCACATCCGTGTCACAGAATCCCTCTTTTCCTTCAAAATCAACTGAAATAATATTCTCCTTATGAGAACATCCCTTATTCCTTCACATTCTACAACCCTGTCTCTTGAACTCTCTTAGATTAACTAATTTGCAATTATTTGAATGCATTCTCTTTATATGTGTTATTCCATACACATATATGTATGTTTGTCCTTGCTGTCTCTTCCATTAGAATGTCAAGCTTTTTTTGGTTAGATATTGTTTCATTTATCATATCTGCTTCCCTCATGCCTCACAACAGTATCTGGAACAAAGTAGATGCTTTTTTTATTGACTGATAACAGGAAAATAAGTATTGCTTTTTTATCCTTAAAAGGAATCAATGATGAAAATACCTGTGTCCCAAGGTTTTCAGTTTCTCAATCAAGATTTTAAATTCTTTGCTATCTCTCCCTTCCAAATGCAATCATCTGTGCCCATATCAGTCACAAGAAGGAATTAATTTAATCTTCTTTGTCAAGTCTTTGGAAGTTACCTTAAACACATGTTTTTGAAAGACAACAACTTTCTATTGTTATCTGACAACATCTAGCACCATGGTTAGTCTTCTCTCAGTAGCACTGTTACTCTTCTTTCTCTTCCTCTCATTGTGTATTATCTTTCCTGAAAGCAACTACCTTCTTCATCATTCTTTTAAGGATAACGCATGTGTCTCCTGTCTCTTTAGTAATCATCACAAGCTTGATCTTTTTTTAGGAGTTTTGTTCTAATACACTCACTCCTTCTTCCTTTCTCTCTTTCTGGCATGACATTCTATCACTTCCCAATGTCCCTAGAGAAGTAAGGTTTTGCCTCTGTTTCTTTCAATGTTGCCTTCAATCTTACTTAGTGTTTGTTTGTTTGTTTGTTTAAATATCACTATGAAACTCAAAGTATTGAATGTGGAGAGATACTCTAGAATTTCAACATGTGGATCTCTTTTATGAAGTGATACTTGCCTGGCCAAAAGCTATATCAACTAGAAAAAAAAAAGAGAGAGAAAAATAATTATTTTAGTTTTCCTGTGCTAAATAGTAAGTAATTTCTTAGTTTTCCAAGTACAAGCATGACAATTCTGGATTTATGGTTCTATCCAGAGGCACAACTCACCCCGACTTGTCCTTCTGTACTCTTGTGGGAGTTCTGACTAATTTACTGATACCCAATAGCAATTAAAACAACAATCCTACACTAGTTAGATGTAACTAAAAATCTTTATTTGCTGACAACTTCTCAGTAACTCATGTGGAGCAAGAGTTGATTTTAGTCTTAAGTTCAGAGCAAGAAAACTATCTATGAATTGAGTCTACTTCCTTTTGACTGAGAAGACAAAGGAGACAAGGTAGACAAGGAAAGTTCAACAATTTTTAATGAGGGACCCTATTGTCCAATAAGCTGAAGTCTAAAAGTAAGTCCATTGGGTCTGAAGACAGATAACCTAAGGTTTAAATTCTGACTATCATTTACTGCTAGAGCCAAACAAAAATGAGATCATTGAAGCGATGCCCTCAGACATCAAAATTCCTAAGGCTAAGCAAACTCGCAAATAATAAAAACAGATCATGATGTGATGTTTCTATTCTGTTTCTCAGTTGATGACTTCACTCCCTACTTAACAATAAAAATTAAAAACTAGCATGAGCTCCCTCTTTCATCCCATCCCAACCCTCTGAACACCTTTCCCAAATTTCAAAGGAAAGAAAATAACTATCCCAAGAATGGGAAACAGCCAACACCAAATTCTATCAATAAGGAATCATAATCTCTATTTCTCTAATTTCTTTGGAGTCCTTTAGTTTTGAACTCAGGTGCTGTCTCCTATAGAAGTCCTTGTTTGCACTGCCTCAAGATTTTGCTGTCTGTCTTATTTAAAAAATAATAACAACAACAAAACCTTTGTGTATGTATATTCATACCTTGTATATAATTTTATGTGATTATGAACATGTTAGCTCACACAGTAAAATGCAAGTTCTGTATGATTAGCATAGTGCATAGCAGGTATAACACTTGTTGGACTGAATAACCCAACAAAAGCCCACACCCACCAATTATCCTGGTTCACTGGAATCTGCAGTGACTCCAAAAACAAAGGTCTTGGGTTTAAATCCCCTTTCTGTCATGTATTATTTGAGTATTATTAGGCAAATCACTTAGCCTCTTAACTTCACCGTCTTCAGTTGTAAAAATGATCTGTGATCCCTTTTTGCTCTAGAAATATGATGTTATGACCAAAGGGATCATTCAAATCATGATCTCAGCAAATCATGATCTCAGCCAAATTGTTTGATCCAATTCAAATCTAACACACCAACTTTTGAAGAATCTTTCCACTGCTTTCTGCTTTCCCCCCATCTGCACTTCTGTGATTCAGTTCCAAGTTCACTACTCCATACAACACAAAGGCAGCCTCACTTGCTCAAGATCCCTGTAGACCTGACCCAAACTCTCAGCTTCTTTCATGTTATTGAGAGTTTGCTGCCCAGATCAGCTCCTTAGAGATGAAAAGACCAGTGTAAAAGCTTCTCTGAAATTGGGCCAGATTTGCATCACAAAAATCTCTAGGGAAATCTGTCTTATTTACACTCAAGCCACACAAAATACTCCCCTTCTTCTGTTGACTTCAAATTAATTCTTGGCTAATACTATCTCCTTTTCCTATTGAGGTCAGAAGGCACTCCATAGAGGTTATCTGTGTGGGCCATTTGAAATCCAATTCCAGAAAAGTGCAGATAACCAGCTCATGTCACAGATGAAAAATGAGGATTATAAAATCCAGAGGTGCATACAGACTCTTTTTCTTCTGGTTGCAAGTATGAGTTAGTTATTGGTAGCTATATTTGAAGAATTTTCTTTCAATGCTTTCCCTTATTTTTGTTTTAGAATAATATCAAGATTTGGTGATAATCTTAATCTCAGCTTCAAATCTTTGTATATTTTTTATCATTTCTTCTAATTTTTTAAAGATCCTATTTTCACAGCATTCCATAAAGGGAATTTTTTTTTAAATGTGGCTATTATCATTAAATCTCTTGGTAAGAGCCTTAACAAGTCAAAGGTCAATAATGACCTCTGCTCTTAAGGAACTCCAATCCAGCAGAGGGAATTATATATGATTTTAATAGATAATAGAATGGGAAAGGATTATAAGAGTAGAAACAGTCTCTTATGCATATTGGGGGAAAAGATCCCATTTCATTTATTGGATTAGAAAAGAATACTTGAGGAGGTTATACCTGAATAGGGCCTTAAAAATGAATGAATTTTATTAAGAGGAGTTATGATTAAATTTAACGTGCAAGGAGGAATGAAAATAAAATAGTGGGAATGAAAATCCATAGAATTCGAATAAAGGAGTGCAACGGAAAGTCCATAAGATTTGCTCAAAGAGTGTGATGTTTGATAGCACAGATCATATGAAGGAATTTCTGTATAAGCACAATCTGGATTCTATTTTACCTTCATTTTTTCTTTTTCATATTTTTCCCTATTGCAAACTATAGTTGTTTGGTGAATTGTTTTTGTTTTTCTTTTACAACATGATTAATAAGAAAATAACCTCTATTAAATTGCTTGCCATCTTAGAGTGAAAGGAGGCTAGGGAGGGAGGCGACCATTTTGGAACTCAAAAATTTATTTTAAAAAATAAATGCTAAAAAATTGTCTTTATATATAATTGGAAAACTAACATACAGTTTAAATACATGGAAGGGTAGATTAGAGTGCTTTTGGAGGGCATTGAATGATATATTTTGATTTTATCTTGTAATCAATATGGAAGATTCTGGCCCTAGAGAGTTTATTTCCTAAAACCATGAAACTGGGAAGTTTGGAAGCTATCTATCTTTAGGAGGGCATCTTCAGAGTGAGGGTCAACTATCTGGTAGTCAGTGAGTGTATTGCAATAACTTTTCTGGAAAGCTATTCAGAAAGGCTTTGCATGAATAAAAGGAATTTGAGCTGATAACTCTGTTAGAATACTAACTGTTGGGGGAAAAATACATATTGCAATATCTCTCTACATGCCTTTCTACAGGCTTAACTAAAGCAGCATTAGAGCCACAGTAACCAAAGGAAGCAGGGAATCAAGTATTAGCAGAGTTACACTAGAACCAGTAGGGGGAAAATAAAATTGGGCATATTTTACCTGGGGAAAAGAAAGGATAATGGATACACACTAAAAGTCTTAAATATTTGAAGGACTTGTCACATGGAAGACAGATCAGATCTATTTTGTCTTACCTCAAGGGACAGAAGAAAAAATGAAAAGGTAGAAGTTACAAAGAAGAAAATGTTCTCAATTTGACAAAAATCTGCCCAAAAATGAGTTCTTTCAATTTGGGCTGTGGCATGTCAGGAAAAATCCCTCAATATGGAGGCTTTCAAGTAGAAATAAAATAACCTTGTATTGAATTTAGCATAATGAACTCCAGTTTTGTCAAGATAGCCTCCCTCAGAAGTACTTTCTAACTTTGATATTTTATTATATTGAGTACTCAACTCAAGGAAACAGAAAACTATTCACATATTCTACAACAGAATTAAGGAAGAAAATAACCTTTATGTACCCATAAAGTCATTTTTATAGTAGCAAAAAGTGGAAATTAAGGAATTGCCCACCAATAGAGAGATGGCTGGGCAAAATAATTATTACAGCAATGGTTAACTATGATTCCATAGCATTAGTAGCTGGCATTTAAGTTTGTGGAATAGTCTAGTTCTCACAACAACCCTGTGAAATATAGATACCATTATTATCATCATTTTACTAATGAAGAAATACATACTGAGCACTTAAGTGATTTCCCCAGGTTCACATAGTGATTGTCTGAGGCTACAGGTCATAGAATTCTATAACATAGAGTTCTATCTACTAGGTCACTTAGATACTATATTAAATAGTGGGGAGGGGATTGAGAGGAAAGACAGAGTTAACCGAGATGCAAACTTTACCCTGTTTAATTACAGACACACAAAAATTAGTATGTAGTTTTCATGGAAATTTGCATCTCTCATTCTTCATATTTAGTATGTTACCTGTTTGTCAAGAGGTAGTTAAAATAAAATACAATAAAGAAAGCATAAGAAAGGTATGGAAGGTCTCAGGAAGAAAATCCCATTTCTGAAAGGGTTTTCTGATTTTGGAGGTAGCTAAAACCTTGCAAATAGGGTAGTATTTGGACAGGCAAGAATGGGATAACAGAATTTGAGTGGGGAGAAGAACCAAAGAAAAATAGAGAAGAGTATAAGCAAATAAATTCATGATGTCTGGGAAATCCTATCTATCAAGGATAGTAAATATTTCATTTGGCTAGAGCCAGAGCATGGATAAGAAGTTCTTGAGAGTTATATCCGTACATATGGTAAGTGGGCTTGAATGAGTAACCAAGGAGTTTAAATCCTAACTGGATTATGAAAGTCCCTTCTTCACAACCTCTCAAAATAAATCTCTCCATATTAAGAAAAATAACTAGTCGCTTTTATAAACATTGTCATGAATTTCTCATTTTCAATTAACAAGCATTTGTTATCTTTCCCTCCTTGGACAAAAAGACAAAGAATTGGAAGAAGCCCAGTTTTCTGAGTAAAAAGATATATGTCATTTAGTAATCTTTGGAGACACAGTTCTCCACAGCTGGAGATGAAGAGGAAATATAAAAACCTGTAACAAATATGCACAATTCAGCGACATAAATGTCCAAAATGTGTATTTTGGGGCAGCTAGGGGGAACAGTGGATAGAGCACCAGCCTGAAGTCAGGAGAACCTGAGTTCAAATCTGGCCTCAGCAGGTAACACTTCCTAGCTGTGTGACCCTGGGCAAGTCACTTAACCTCAATTGCCTCAGGGAAAAGAAAGAAAGAAAGAAAGAAAGAAAGAAAGAAAGAAAGAAAGAAAGAAAGAAAGAAAGAAAGAAAGAAAGAAAGAAAGAAAGAAAGAAAGAAAGAAAGAAAGAAAGAAAGAAAGAAAGAAAGAAAGAAAGAAAGAAAGAAAGAAAGAAAGAAAGAAAGAAAGAAAGAAAGAAAGAAAGAAAGAAAGAGAAAAGAAAAGAAAGAAAAGAAAAGAAAAAAGAAAAAAGAAAAGAAAAGAAAAAAATGTGTATCTCATTCTTTATATTTCATCCATCACCTACTTATCAGAAGGTAAGACACATGCTTCTTCAACAGAGCTCTGGAATCATAGTTGACCATTGCATTTATCAGATTTCTTAAATTGGTCAAAGATTTTCATTTTCCCATTGTTATAACACTCTCTCTTGGTTATATTATTTTTACTCTGCATTTGTTCATACATGTCTTCTTTGACTTCTCTGAAATCATCATCACTATTTGTTATAGATCATTATTATTTCATTGCACTTAAATAACATAATTTGTTCAAGCATTCCTCTAATGATACACAGTTCTTTAATTTCCAATATTTTGCCACAACAAAAAAGGCTATTACTTTTTTTGGCACATAAGGGTCATTTTCCTCTTTATTTTCTTTGTAGAATAGAACTAGTTTTTTGTTCATTTGTTTTGTTTTGGTTCATTGAATCAGAAGCTCTACAAAATTCAAAAAAATTGGGGGCATAGTTCCTGGTTGCTTTCCAAAATGTTTTGTTTTTATTTTTTTTTCCAGTTCAGAGATCCTTCAAGACTCATTCCCATTATATTGCGAGGGTTAATGAATGACATCATTTTCATTAAATCCAATGATTTCTCCCCTGCCCTAATCTTTGAAATTTCTTCATGATTTAATACATCTTGCCCTCCATCGTTCATTTCTATAAAAGTAAAGGGAATAGATTGTCTTGTGACAATCACAGAGGCAGTGTTGGGGAAGGAGAGGCTCTTAATCATTGTTAGCAATAGTCTTTCCAGAGTCTTTATTAATAAACTGATGCTATCCCTAGAAAGATATGATATACTTGAGAGCCAGGGGGGTTTCAGAAGGAGCCAAGGAACAGTTGATATAATGTTTGCTGCCCAACAACTCCCAGATAAATTCCAGGAACAGACCAGAAGTCTGTATATAACATTCATAGATAGGATCAAGGCCTTTGACACTGTCAGTCATGAGGGCTTATGGAAAATTATGTCAAAATTTGTTTTCCAGGGGAAGTTCATCAGTACAATATATCAGTTTCATGATGGAAGTCTTGCCCAGCTTCTGGACAATGGACAATGCTCTTGACGTTTCAGTGGTGGAATGAAACAAAACAAGGTTGTGTGCTTTAACCTGATGCTTTCAGCCATATTGTAAAATGCCTTCAATGAAGACAAACACAGAATCAACAACAGCTCTAATATTGCTGGTAAATTTCTCAACTTTGAAAAGCTAAACTAAAATGGAGAGAGTATCCACTTTTGATTTTTTAATAAATTATAAATTTGCAGGTGATTATGTACATAATGCAGCCTCTGAATCTGAAACACAATAAATTATAGTTCAATTATCTACTGTTTGTGTTAAATTCAGACTAATAATATCAACAAAACACAGGTATTCCATCATCCAGCACCACGCCATCCATATGTGTAACCATTGGTTCTAACAAATCATGAAGTTTTAAATGCTATGGATAAGCTGATTGTGCACTCAGTGCAGCCCCTGAAGCTGAGATGCAAAAAATATGGATCATTCCTCTGCTGTTTGTGCTAAATTTGGCCTAACAATCAAGACCAAGAAAACACAGGCGCTTCATCAATCAGCATCACACCAGACATATATGGAATCATTGGTTACAATAAATGCAGAAGTTTTGAACATTGTGGATAACTTCACTTCCATTGACAGGTTACTATGTAGGAATGCATGCATTAGTAATGAGATTGACACATAGAGTATTGGAGCTAGCTCAAGCAGTGGTCCTCAAACTTTTTAAATAGGGGGCCAGTTCACTGTCCCTCAGACTGTGGGAGGGCTGGACTAGAGTAAAAACAAAAGCTCACACTCTGTGTCTGCCCCTCAGCCCATTTGCCATAACCTGGGGACCACATAAACGTCCTCAGTGGGCCGCATCTGGACCATGGGCCATAGTTTGCGAACCCCTTTTTAAGAGGCTCTGAAAGAAAGTGTAGGAGAGGAGATGTATTGGGCTGATTACCAGGCTAACGGTCCACAGAGCTGTTGTGGTGACCTCAGTGTTGTACACTTAGGAAACCTGGACAGTATACCAGGATGTTCCAATTCCACCTGGCAGCATAAGTGACCAGACACTGAGGTCCTTTCTCAAACTAAAATGCTAAGCATTCCAACTACTTCAAAAAGCATAATTTCTAAGGGCTGATCACATTGTTTGAATGCCAAATATACTCTTGCCAAAAGAGACTATTTTATAGAGAACTCACACAGGGCAAGTACTCACAAAGTGGTCAGAAAAAGTGAAACAAAAACACTTTCAAGGTCTCTCTTAAGAACTTTAGAATTGATTGCATGACATGAGAGACACTGGCACAAAATTGCCCTCACCAGAGAAGGTGCTGTGCTCTATGAGCAAAACTGAATTGAATTAGCTAAAAGAAAAACAATACAAAAATAAACAAACAAAAAGAAAACCTGAGATGTGCAGTTAGCAAATGCATTCCACCTGTTCAAAGGGATTATTTTTGTCCAGAATTGTGGTTTTCTTTGAGAAAAAAAGAACAATAATCAAGACAATATAGCTGCCCTGAGAACATATACATTGATGATGGTAGCATGCTGCTTTCCTGCAAGTGGCAATTGCATTGCTATTATCAGCCTGTTATTCACTCATTTTCACAGGAATACAAACTTGTTCTTTAGATTTTTTTCCCCACAAGTGTGAACACATTCCATGGGTGAGTGGAATCATATTTTTTCTATTTTTTATTATAGATTTTTATTGACAACTTATATGCATGGGTAATTTTTCAACACTGAACACATTCCATGTACCAATGGTGAGTGGAATCATATTTTTTTCTATTTTTTATTATAGATTTTTATTGACAACTTATATGCATGGGTAATTTTTCAACACTGACACTTGCAAACACATCTTTTCCAACTTTTCCCTTTCTTTCCTCCACTTCCTCCTCTAGATGGAAGGTAGTCTTATACATGTTAAACATATTAAAGTATATCTTTTTTTAAGTTTTTTTATTAATTTTATAATTATAACATTTTTTGACAGTACATATGTATAGGTAATTTTTTACATTATCCCTTGTACTCCCTTCTGTTGAGTGGAATCATTTTTTTTTATAGAAGTTTGCGTGTGTGTGTGTGTGTGTGTGTGTGTGTGTGTGTGTGTGTGTGTGTTTTGACCACAGGATGGGATCCTCAACTCATGCAGGAAACAGGCCAGAGTTAGGAAAGCAGACAATTTTAAGGCATCTTTTCTAGCCCTTTCTCACACCAGAAGGCAAATAGCATATTCTTTAAAAGGCTCCTCAGACCCTCAAGGGCAGCCAAATTCCACTGCTTCTTTCAGTAAGAAGACCACTCTGTGGCCTGAACAATCTGTGTGCAGGGTTGTGAATATAGCTCTCACTGGAGCCACACCTGCTGCTTCATCACTTGCCTGTTGCCCCAAGACTTTGAGATAAATAAAAATGGCATGGGTGATGTATTTTTATTCACACAGAAATTGGACATAAGTGATGGAGAGTTGCACAGATTCATCAGTCTGTGTTCCAAAGTCATCACAGTCCAGAAGCAGAACAGAGTCAAGATGATTGCTCATAGTACAATATGAAGTGGAGGACCTTTAGGTCTTCAACGTCTAATCAAGCTCGTAAGGCTCCATGGTGCCCATTTCAGTCACTTTTATGGCCATTGGAACAATGTGTTCTCATCTATCTATACCAGCAGAAGCCTATTTATAACAGCAGAATGTGTTCTCATCTATCTATACCATGCTGATGGTAGAAACTCCATTGAATGGGTTTGAGATCCCTGTTACCTTTTAACCTGGTTTAGCCTGTCAGCTGAAATGGTTTGTTGAGATGCTATAATTTCCTAGAGCTGAAGGTGAGAATTAAATGTATCAGATAGCTACCAAAGGTGGAAAGCTATCTTGTAAAGGGTTCAGCAACAAGGGTAATCTTCCCTGAACACACCTAAACTCTAAAAGTTAAATTAAGTAATTACTTAACTATTGTCTATAGTTTGTGAAAAAGAAGGAAGACTCAAAGATAAGGTGGAGCTTTTCAAAATGAATGATCCAATTACTGGAAGTACTATTGACAGAAATCAGAAAGTTAGAAGGATCAACTTTCAGACTACATTTCAGACATATTTGGCCTGAGATGTTACAAGGGCATCAAAGTAAATGAGATTGCAATGACAGACTTGAATTTGGGAGTAAGGGATTAGATGATAATATAGACCTAAGAGTCCTGTTCACAGGGGTAATAATAGGGATAGTCAAGGGGGAGGATTAAGACTGAAAAGGAAAGAAATAGAGCAAAATCTGTAGAAATTAAAAATCACCATAATAAAGAAGGGAAATCAATGAAGGAAACAGAAGTTATAGAGATAAGAAGAAATAAGGGAAGCAAAAGAATTAAATACAAAGAAATGACAATAGTCACATGAGGTCATCATGAAGAAACTTGATTGGATTGAGTAAAAGACAAGTCAGATGCACTGAAATAGGAGTTTCAGCTAAAGAAGGGGTGAAGCACTTCCAACTTCAAAACACTGAAGGGCAAGTAGGAAATAATTAAATGGAGAATTGGGACAAAGAGCCCTTTTCAATAGAAATTTAGAAAGGAAAATGAGATGGAGTCATTGCTTAATGGGCTGGAAGGGTGGAGGAAATGTTTCTGTTTGTTTTGTCCTCTGTTTCCAACAGTGCCTGACACATAGAAAGTGCTGAGCAAAGGGTTTTGGACTAAGCTTTTCACACCCTGGCTCCAACTTACTTTTCCAGTCATATTATACATTGTCTTTCTCTATAGTCCAGCCAAATTGGCCTTCTTTCTAATGCTTATAATGAAGACCGATTTTCCAGTCTTTTTGTTTTTGTACAGTCTCCTTGAGCCTTTGGATATACTCTCTCTTGGCCTCTGCCACTTAAAATTTCTAAAATTATTTTATTTTAAAAAATTAAATTTGTGTCTTGATTTTTTTGCATCACCATAAGTTAGTCAAGTACCCCCCCCTCTATGTATCAGCCATTCCATATAGTAAATTATATATATATATATATATATATATATATATATATATATATGTATATATGTATGTATGTGTGTATATATATATTTTTTTTCCCTTGTCTTTTCTTTTTTGCTGAGGCAATTGGGGTTAAATGACTTGCCCAGAATCACACAGGTAGGACGTGTTATGTGACTGAGACCAGATTTGAACTCAAATCCTCCTGACTTCAGGGTACTCTGCAAATAATATTTTTAAAGACAATGAACTGAAAGGAGGGATCATCATAATTGATCAATATAAACAAGAAGTAAAAACACATGTGCTATATACAACATATGTGAGCCTTCTACCCCTATCAAAAGATAAAGTTCCATTCAGCTTTAAATCTATTCTTCTATCAGAAATATGTCTGAGTGATAAGAAAAGTCCAAACGGTGCTTTTAGAAACAGCCTGACTTTATCAAGGTGCCTGTATTAGGGTAAACTTGTATTGGGATGACCTGGAAGTAATCTTCAGAGCCAAGTCATGGATAGTATGAAAGGTATGTCAGTACTAGGTCATTTTTTGTCTTGTTTTTATCATTTCTCCCTATAAGAAGTGAGAGATGGAGAAACATTTTTTAAAAATTAGGGAGAATATCAGTATATTTTCCTAAAATATAGAGCTGTCATAAAGTGGGGGAAAAAAAAAAAAAAAGCTGCCTTCAGAATCAATGGCTGTTGTTCACTGGAAGTTGTCAAGCACAGAGTAGAGGAACAAAGATTTGTCCGGGGTATTATACTAGAGATTCTTTTCCAAGTAAAGCTTGGAGTAGGTGATCATTGAGACATCCTGTGATCTACCATATTGTCTTTTTCTCTATATTCCTTCAGCACTTTGACTAAGGCCTTTTACAGAGTGTATAATCAATCATTCAATAAATGATTTTGGTACAAATGAAAGAGAAATATGGAAAATTCTCTTTGACTGAATTGATTGGATTTTTAGAATGGACTGATGAAGTCAATTTATTCCAAATGGTGGTTTTAGAAATAGCCTGACCTTATCAAGGTCACTATACTAGGCAAACTTCAAAAGGATCATCTGGAAGGCATCTCCAGAGCCAAGCCATGAATAGTCTAGACATAAACTGTCCCTGCAATCTGAAAAGGTTTTCATTATCTTCAGCCAACATTTCTCCTTGCCTACCTAGGGAATTGATTTTTGGCAAAAATGCCTGAGGGTCTGCTGGCCCCCAGACATTGGAACAGGCTTTTCTAATGCTTGATGACCTCCAAAAACTGGAGATCTTCCCCATCCCTAATGCTTCAACATGTACACATGCCCATTTGCACATTCCCTCAATGAGGGAATGGAGCCAAAGGCTTTTACTTCAAAATTGGTTTCTGAGTCAGAAGCCCAAACTAATGTGTACTTGTGGGCCGATTAATGGGTTTATATGGATTTTAAAGCTCACTCTGGCGCAGCTCTGCCTCCCCCTCACCCATTCCTTTTAGAGCCATTTATGAGACTAGCCTTCCTTCTACAAAGGCAGTCCTCCATAATTTCCTTTGGCCTCCAGGATTATAATTACATTGCTGATGGAAGTACTGCTAGGTATTCATTATTTATAGGGTACTGTACTACAAATGTACTGTACACAGCACATTAAAACATCATTTGTCTTCTCTCAGGCATAGCTGGGGACTCACTCCCATGGGTATCAAGCAATTCCTCTCCCTCCTTTCGAAATCTCGCTACAATAGTGAGGTACAGTGAAAGAATGCTGTCTATTATTATTTTAGATTTGGGTTTGAATCTTAGCTTTGCTATTTACTCTCTTGGTGGCCTTGGACAAATTACATCACATTTATTGGTCTCACTTTTTTTTTTTTTACTATAAAATGAAAGGGTTGGACTAGATAAACTACACAAAGAATTCTACAAATGGAAGGCAACTTTGCCATCACAAAGTCCAACAATGTAGTCCCTACTAGCTCTAAATCCGTGATTATAAAGCAAAATTTCCAACCATGAACTTATTCTTTCTCTTTCTCAAAAATAACTAGAATTTCTGTTTATATCAATGGGTCTTAAACTGTATGGCTTAAGTAAGGCCATGCAGTCATAAACTTAGAACTGAATTTATCCTTGGTTAATCTGTCTTAACAATAACTCTTCCAGTTTACAGATGAGAAAACTTAAAGACAGATAGATGGCACAGTGTATAAAAATAGAATCAAGAAAAGCTGAGTTCAAGTCATATTGTTATTTGTCCTTCGTTTTCAAAGAGGACCAAGGACATCATAGGGTTATGTCTTGACTTGCATGTCACTTGGATTTGTGATGCAGAGTTTCATAAAGTCAACAGACTCTCTTCTTAAGTCATAGAAGTCCAGTAGTAAGACAAAAGGAAAGATGATTGACTATGGGCTGGGATATAGACAGTTATCCTCAACCTGGTTAATCCCATTTGCCAAGACAGTGTCAGTTGTACATGCTACGCATTCTTGGAACCACTGGTAGGAGTTGGGTGAAGGTGGACACCAAAGGTAGATGAGTAGCTCTGTAAAGGGCTTGAGAAGCTTTCATATTATAAGTGCTACTACCTATGTGATCCTGGACAAGTCAATTAATCTTTTTTCTGCCCCAATTCCCTTAACTATAAAATGAGGATATTAATAGTACCTACCTCTCTAGAGCATTGTGAGCATCAAATGAAATAATATCTCCTGGTTCACAATAAATAATTAATAATCACTTGTTTTCTTCCTTTGTTTCTACCTTCCTCAATTCCTCTATTCCTACTTTTTTCTCTCTCCCTCTTTTCCTTCTTTCCTTCCTTCCTTCCTTCCTTCTTCCCTTCCTCTACTCCTCCTATCTGTTTTCCTTTTTTCCTCCCTCCCTCTTTCCTCCCTTCTTCTCTCTCTCTTTTTCTTCATCCCTCCCTCTCTCTCCTTCCATCCCTCTCTCCCTGCCTTTTTTGTCTCATTCTCTTCTTTCTTTCTGATTCTTTCTTTTCCTTCCTTTCTTCCTTCCCTTTTTCCTACCTTCCCTTCCTCCTAAAATCCAAAGAGTTAAAGTGACTCACCTAAATCCACAAACTGGCAGAACTAGAATTCACAGCAAATGTCTCTGACTCCAACACCAAGGTACTTTCTCCTGTCCCACTGCCTCCTCCAAATTAGTTTCAAGTGACTAGTCATAACTTTTAAGAGTCTTTAGTTAATCGGGTTAAAAAATGAAGACTCTGTGTGCGTGTGTGTGTGTGTGTCTAAGAATAAGTCTCTGCATATATTTGTGTACCTCTATGTTTCATCAATTCAGGGTACACAGATTCTGTTTTAGGGATCATTGTGATGTGGTTAATAAATGGAAATTTGCAGAAAGAATCTAGAGTTGCTTGTAAGGAATATGAACAAAAGCAGATATAGAACTGTCAGAACAAAGCTTTTTATTTTTTTTTTAATTTTGTTAGAATCTTATTTTTGGAAAAGACATTAGAAGCCAATGGGTCTATCTAATTTATCTAATCCTATCTAATAGGATCAGATTTCCAGAGCTGGAAGGTACCTCATAGGTGAACTAGTCCAAACTCTTCATATTACAGATATGAAAACTGAGACTTTGAGTAAGTGACTTGGTCAACTTATTTAATAGAAAAGGTGGGATTAAAATCCAAGTCATCTGGCTCTAACCCTCTTACTAATAGCATAGTTTAAAAGGAAATCAAAAGACGTGGGTTCAACTTCTTGCCCTATTACTTACTACAAATGTAGGCTTAGGCAAGTGACAACATCGAGTATCAATTTCCTAATCTATAACATGAGAGAATCTATTGTTATTATTCAGTCATTTTAGTTATGACTCTCCATGACCCCATTTGGGTTTTCTTAACAATGATCCAGGGGTGGTTTGTCATTACCTTCTCCAGCTTGTTTTACAGATGAGGAAACTAAGGCAATAGAATTAAGTGACTTGCCTAGGGTGACCTGGATGCTAACTGTCTGAGGTCAATTTTAATTCAAAAAGATGAGACTTCCTGACTCCAGCCAAGCACTCTATACACTAGATGATACCTTGAATTCTGTTTTGCCTCTAATTTCTATGAATCACTCCTACATCATCACAATCTGCCTGTTTGTCTTTGAAGATCACCAAGTATAGAACTGACAGGGATATATTATCTTAGTACACATGAAATGTCATTCTCTAGAGATCTGTTTCCAAGAGGTGACTAACAACACTCAGTTTGGAAAGAGTGCTACTAACATTAAAACTGTGAATCCATATATTCAATAAGGAGTAATTATGTAACTACTATATCCCTTATAGTGTGTTATTTAATTATTATTCAAGAAGTTGAATCCTTGACATGAAAGCATATTTTCCTTAGACAGAACAGAATTTTGAAGGTTATTTGGAAAGATGAGCCGTTCATCTCTTGCTGTCTATTGACCATAGTCAAGTCTCGAATCTGTTTTCCATTTATTTCATTTTCATATATAAGATAGGTCTCCAACTTTCCATGGAGCAAGCACTGATTAAACTTCTTCACTGTTCAAGGTAACATGCTAGGGGATAGATATACAAATTTAAAAGAAAAAATGAGAGAAATGGACCTCTTCAGGAAGTTCCTATTCTACTATGGTTAAGCCACATCTAAACAGATTTTTTTAAATGCAAGATTATTTGAGAAGGGAAAAATACTATTAAATAAGCATCATCTGCATGAGTTAACACATGAACAGAGGGTCCTGATAAGTCAGGGGTTGTAAAACAAACTAGTGAGGATAGAATTCATATCAGGTACTGTAGACAAAAATTTAAGGCAAAAGCTTTTTAAAGTTTTTAGTCTTAGAATTTTATATGTCAAGATGGCGGAGAAGAAACACACTACTCAGTGAACGTCCTCACTCCCTCACAACCAATTAGATAAATTAAGTCTCAAAATTAGCTCAGGACTGATAGATACCACAAGGACTGGAAGCACGACTTACCAGCTGAAGAGAATCTGGAGTTTCAGCAGGAGAGGTCAGTTCTCAGGGGAGGAATAAGAAAGACCAGCACAGACGGTGGGGTAGGGGCACACTGCGCCCATTGCGCTGGGAAGGGCTCTGGGATCAGAGAAGCCACTGAGGTAAAGGAATCTGGCACAGGCTGTTAGCTCTTCTCTGCTAATTATTTAGCAGTTCAGAAGAGAAAGCCAAAATATTTTAAAACTCAGATTAGATTTCCCCCCCCCCCCCACCCTGGGGCAGACTCGGCACCAGGGGGTGTGGCCTCAGCTACCTCCTGAGAATAGTTAAGAGACTGACAAGTGGGTGGATACGGCCCAAGGCAACACACACTGCCTAGCTTAGCTGGAGGGAGTGGAACTCAGCTCCAGGAAGTCCCAGAGAAGCGGAACCTTTGAACTAGGGACCGCGGTTTCTGGCAGACACTTCCAGTTTGAGCGCAGGGGCTTCTCACGTCACCTGCTGCAGACATCCACTCCCCACCCGGACACATAGGCTGAGCTTCTTGCTGTCTTCACTATTCTACGCCCTCAAAGCACAGCAGTGCTAATCACCTCTGAGGCACTTCCAGGGAGGGGGTGGGGAACTCTCTCCCAGAGCTCTCTCTTAGCGCGGGCGCAGGGGCCGCTGCATCCATCCGGTCTGGGAGGAAGCTGGTAAAGAAGTAAATAATTTCCTACCCCAGGGACAGACCCCAAAACATTTTTTAAGTATGAGCAAAAAAGCTAGAAAAACTATAGATTCCTTCTATACAGAGAAAGAGCGGGTATCCAACCCCGAGGAAGTTAACAGCAAAGATTCAGAAGACAACAACCTAAAGGGGAACGATTCCTGCCCCCCATCACATAACTCTCTCCTAGAAGAAGCTCTTAAGAAATTGAGGGAGATTGAAGAAAAATGGGGCAAGGAAAGGGAAGTTATGATAGAGAATAACAACGTCCTGAAATTGGAGTTGGAAAAAATAAAGAATTCACAGGAGATGCAGGGAAACAAAATTAGTGAATTAGAAAAGGTTAAAAAAACACAGGAAAGTAGGATTTCTGAATTGGAAAAGATAAAAAAGTCTCAAGAAAATAGAATTTCTGAATTGGAAAAAGAAAATAATTCTCAAAAAAAAAAAATTAGGGAAATGGAAAAAAATTCAATAGAGCAAAATAATTCATTTAAAAACGAAATTGGGCATTTACAAAAAGAACTAAAAACTGTGAAAGAAGAAAATAACTCCTTAAAAGTCAGGATGGAACAAATAGAAATGAATGATTCACAGAGAACCCAAGAATCAGTCAAACAAAACAAAAAAAATGAGAAGCTGGAGAACAACGTCAAATACTTACTGGGAAAATCTATAGACCTGGAAAATAGATCTAGGAGAGATAATCTGCGGATTATTGGACTTCCAGAAAACTATGACCAAAAAAAGAGCCTAGATTCTATTTTACAGGAAATTATCAAAGAGAACTGTCCAGAGATAATAGAAACAGAAGGGAAAGTAGATGTGGAAAGAATTCATCGAACTCCTTCTGAAATAGACCCTAAAAAAAGAACACCACGGAATATTGTGGCTAAGCTGCAGAATTACCACACAAAGGAGAAAATCCTGCAAGCAGCTAGAAAAAAACAATTTAAATACCAAGGTGCCACAATAAGGGTCACCCAAGATCTGGCTGCCTCCACATTAAAAGATAGAAGGGCCTGGAACCTGATATTCCGTAAGGCAAAAGATCAAGGACTGCAACCAAGAATGAACTACCTAGCTAAGTTTAGCATCTTTTTCCACGGAAGAAGATGGTCATTCAATGAAACAGAGGAATTCTATATGTTTCTAAGAAAAAAACCAGACTTAAACAAAAAATTTGATCTACATCCACAAGACTGAAGAGAAACAGAAAAAGGTACACAGAACCCTTGAGAACTGTAACTCTGTTGTGGGTATGTAAAAAATACTCAAGGATAATTTGATTTTACTGATATAAAAGAAAAAAAGGGGGGTGTAGTAAAGGGAAGGAGGTCGGTTCAGAAAAAGGGGAAGGAGTGATAAAAAGAGGGAAACTACATCCCAGGAAGAGACATAAAAAATACACCATATCTGAGGGAACTTAGTGAGGGGGAGAATCATTGTGTGAATCTTACTCTCATCAGAAGAGGCTCAAAGAGTAAATAATTAACATATTTGTTTTTCAGAGAATTTTCTCTCACCTCATTAAAAGGGGGGAGAGGAAAAGGGAAAAGGAAAAGGGGAATAAGTGAAGGGACTTGGAGGGAGGGGGGAGGGATCCTAAAAAAAAAAAAAAAAAAAAAAAAAAAAAAAAAGAGGGAGGGTTGCGCGTCACAAGGGGGGTCTGTAAATTAAATATCGGGGAGGGGGATCAGGGGGGTCAAGGGAAAAAAGCATAATCTGGGGATAATACGATGGCAGGAAATACAGAATTAGTAATTTTAACTGTAAATGTAAATGGGATGAACGATCCCATCAAACGGAGACGGATAGTAGATTGGATCAAAAAGCAGAACCCTACAATATGTTGCCTACAGGAAACACACTTAAAGCAGGGAGATACATACAGAGTAAAGGTAAAAGGTTGGAACAGAGCCTATTATGCTTCAGGTAAAGCCAAAAAAGCAGGGGTAGCTATCCTTATCTCAGATCAAGCAAAAGCAGAAGTAGATCTCGTTAAAAAAGATAAGGAAGGAAACTATATCCTGCTGAAAGGTAGCATAAATAATGAAGCCATATCAATACTAAACATATATGCACCAAGTGGTATAGCATCTAACTTTCTAAAGGAAAAGTTAAGAGAACTGCAAGAAGAAATAGACAGTAAAACTATAATAGTGGGAGATCTCAACCTTGCACTCTCAGATTTAGACAAATCAAACCACAAAACAAACAAGAAAGAAATTAAAAAAGTAAATAGAACATTAGAAAAACTAGGTATGATAGACCTTTGGAGAAAACTGAATGGCAATAGGAAGGAATATACTTTCTTCTCAGCAGTTCATGGATCCTATACAAAAATTGACCATATACTAGGACATAAAGATCTCAAAATTAAATGTAGGAAGGCAGAAATAATAAATGCCTTCTTCTCAGATCACAATGCAATAAAAGCTACATTCAGTAAAAAGTTAGGGGTAAATAGACCAAAAAGTAATTGGAAACTGAATAATCTCATCTTAAAGAATGACTGGGTGAAAGAGCAAATTATAGAAACAATTAACAATTTCACCCAAGATAATGATAATGATGAGACATCATATCAAAATCTTTGGGATGCAGCTAAAGCGGTAATAAGGGGAAATTTTATATCTTTAGAGGCTTATTTGAAGAAAATTGAGAAAGAGAAGATTAACGAATTGGGCTTACAACTTAAAAGGCTAGAAAAAGACCAAATTATAAACCCCCAACCAAAAATTAAACTCGAAATACAAAAATTAAAAGGAGAAATCAATAAAATTGAAAGTAAAAAAACTATTGAATTAATAAATAAAACCAAGAGTTGGTTTTATGAAAAAGCCAATAAAATAGATAAACCTTTGGTAAATTTGATCAAAAAAAAGAAAGAGGAAAATCAAATTGATAGTCTTACAAATGAAAAGGGGGATCTTTCCACCAATGAAGAGGAAATTAGAGAAATAATAAGGAGTTACTTTGCCCAACTTTATGCCAATAAATTTGATAACTTAAGTGAAATGGATGACTTCCTCCAAAAATATAGGCTCCCTAGATTAACAGAGGAGGAGATAAATTGCTTAAATAGTCCCATTTCAGAAAAAGAAATAGAACAAGCTATTAATCAACTCCCCAGGAAAAAATCCCCAGGGCCAGATGGATTCACATGTGAATTCTACCAAACATTTAAAGAACAATTAGCCCCAATGTTATATAAATTATTTGAAAAAATAGGGGATGAAGGAGTCCTACCAAATTCCTTTTATGACACAGACATGGTACTGATACCTAAACCTGGTAGATCGAAAACTGAGAAAGAAAATTATAGACCAATCTCCATAATGAATATTGATGCTAAAATCTTAAATAAGATATTAGCAAAAAGACTTCAGAAAATCATCTCCAAGATAATACACTATGATCAAGTAGGATTTATTCCAGGAATGCAGGGCTGGTTTAATATTAGGAAAACTATTAATATAATTGACCATATTAATAATCAAATTAATAAGAACCATATGATCATCTCAATAGATGCAGAAAAAGCATTTGACAAAATCCAACATCCATTCCTACTAAAAACTCTTGAGAGTATAGGAATAAACGGATTATTCCTTAGAATAATCAGGAGTATATATTTAAGACCGTCAGTAAGCATAATATGCAATAGAAATAAACTGCAACCTTTCCCAGTAAGATCAGGAGTGAAACAAGGTTGCCCACTATCACCATTACTATTCAATATAGTACTAGAAACGCTAGCCTCGGCAATAAGAGCTGAGAAAGAGATTCAAGGAATTAGAGTAGGAAATGAGGAAATTAAACTATCACTTTTTGCAGATGACATGATGGTATACTTAGAGAACCCCAAAGACTCTGCTAAAAAGCTACTAGAAATAATTCAAAATTTCAGCAAAGTGGCAGGATACAAAATAAATCCGCATAAATCCTCGGCATTTTTATATATCACTAACAAAATGCAACAGCAAGAGATACAAAGAGAAATTCCATTCCAAACAAATGTTGATAGTATAAAATATTTGGGAATCCATCTACCAAAGAAAAGTCAGGAATTATATGAGAAAAATTACAAAACACTTGCCACAAAAATAAAATCAGATTTAAATAATTGGAAAGACATTCAGTGCTCTTGGATAGGCCGAGCGAATATAATAAAGATGACAATACTCCCCAAACTAATCTATTTATTTAGTGCTATACCAATCAGACTCCCAAGAAACTATTTTAATGACCTAGAAAAAATAACAACAAAATTCATATGGAAGAATAAAAGGTCAAGAATTGCAAGGGAACTAATGAAAAAAAACTCAGAGGAAGGTGGTCTAAGTGTACCTGATCTAAAGCTATATTATATAGCAGCAGTCACCAAAACCATTTGGTATTGGCTAAGAAATAGACCGGTAGATCAGTGGAACAGATTAGATACAAAGGACAAAAAAGGGTACATCTATAGCAATCTAATCTTTGACAAACCCAAAGATTCCAACATTAGGGATAAAAATTCATTATTCGGAAAAAACTGTTGGGAAAACTGGAAATTAGTATGGCAGAAATTAGATATGGATCCACACTTAACACCATATACCAAGATAAGATCAAAATGGGTCCATGATTTAGGCATAAAGAGGGAGATAATAAATAGATTAGAGGAACAGAGGATAATCTACCTCTCAGACTTGTGGAGGAGGAAGGAATTTATGACCAGAGGAGAACTAGAGATCATTATTGATCACAAAATAGAAGATTTTGATTACATCAAACTAAAAAGTTTCTGTACAAATAATACTAATGCAAACAAGATTAGAAGGGAAGTAACAAATTGGGAAAATATTTTTAAAAACAAAGGTTCTGACAAAGGTCTCATTTCCAAAATATATAGAGAACTGACCATAATTTATAAGAAACCAAACCATTCTCCAATTGATAAATGGTCAAAGGATATGAACAGACAATTCTCAGAGGAAGAAATTGAAACTATATCCACTCACATGAAAGAGTGTTCCAAATCACTACTGATCAGAGAAATGCAAATTAAGACCACTCTGAGATACCACTACACACCTGTCAGATTGGCTAAGATGACAGGAACAAATAATGACAAATGTTGGAGGGGATGTGGGGAAATTGGGACACTAATACATTGCTGGTGGAGTTGTGAAAGAATCCAGCCATTCTGGAGAGCAATCTGGAATTATGCCCAAAAAGTTATCAAACTGTGCATACCCTTTGACCCAGCAGCGCTACTACTGGGATTATATCCCAAAGAAATACTAAAGAGCGGAAAGAGACATATATGTGCCAAAATGTTTGTGGCAGCTCTTTTTGTTGTAGCTAGAAACTGGAAGATGAATGGATGTCCATCAGTTGGAGAATGGTTGGGTAAATTGTGGTATATGAAAGTTATGGAATATTATTGCTCAGTAAGAAATGACCAGCAGGAGGAATACAGAGAGGGTTGGAGAGACTTAAATCAACTGATGCTGAGTGAAATGAGCAGAACCAGAAGATCACTGTATACTTCAACAACGATACTGTATGAGGATGTATTCTGAAGGAAGTGGAAATCTTCAACATAAAGAAGATCCAACTCACTTCCAGTTGATCAATGATGGACAGAGGTAGATACACCCAGAGAAGAAACACTGGGAGGGGAATGTAAATTGTTAGCACTAATATCTGTCTGCCCAGGTTGCATATACCTTCGGATTCTAATGTTTATTGTGCAACAAGAAAATGATATTCACACACATGTATTGTACTTAGACTATATTGTAACACATGTAAAATGTATGGTATTGCCTGTCGTCGGGGGGAGGGAATAAGGGAGGGGGGGTAATTTGGAAAAATGAATACAAGGGATAATATTATAAAATATATATATATATATAATAAAAAAAATTTAAAAAAAAAAAAAAGAATTTTATATGTATGTGTGTATGAGTATATGTATATATATATATATATGTATGTATGTATATATATATGTATGTATGTATGTATGTATCTGAGGCAATTGGGGTTAAGTGACTTGCCCAGAGTCACACAGCTAGGAAATGTTAAGTGTCTGAGGTCGGATTTGAACTCGGGTCCTCCTGAATTCAGGGGTGGTGCTCTAGAATTTTATATTCTTACAAATTACTGAATACATTAAAGAACCTTTGCTTATGTGGCTTATAGCTATCAGCATTTTAAGAATTAAAATTAAAGCATCTAAGTATTACTGTGAAGAGTTTGATTTTGTAGATCCACAGAAAATGTCATGGGGACCACTAAGAGTTCCTGAACTCACATTTTGAGAATTACTATTCTAGATTGTATATTGTAGAACAAATTCTTATCTTCTTGTGTGGATGGAGTTTCATCAGCTAGGAGTTCCCTATACATTGAAATCATAGATATAGTCTCATTTCAGTAACTTCAACCCTAAGTTATTATGAAGTTCAAATGATGAAATGTATTTAAAATAAGTTGTAAACCTAAAAATAGAGTCAGTTAAATATTGGCTCTTTAAAAAAAAAAATACAAGATTATTTGAGGAGAGAGAGAATGCTAATGCCTATGCATGGTTTGGCAAATGAGCAGAGCTTTTGGAAAGCAGGGGATTTAAAACATAGAAGTGAGGTTGGAACTCATTTCAGACACACCATACCTCATTGTGTACTCCATCAGCTTCTCCCTCATCGTGGTTAAATGGATACTTGGTACATGGACAGATAAAATAATAGATATAAAGACAGAAATAGAGATATGGATAAAACTATAGAGATAAATATGTACATTTATGTATATTTATTTACACATATATGGATATATGTATAACTATATATGGATATATACATATATATGCAAACATACATACATGTGTGGATATATTCACACACCTTCAGAGCACAAGCTGTTCAGCAGGGGTTCTCAAACTGTGGCCCTCAGGCCAGAGGCGGCCCGCTGAGGACATTTATGCGGCCCGCCGGGTTATGTATGGCAAATGGACTGAGGGGCAGAGACAGAGTGTGAGCTTTTTTGCTTTTACTATAGTCCGGCCCTCCATCAGTCTAAGGGACAGTGAACTGGCCGCCTGTTTAAAAAGTTTGAGGACCACTGCTGTTCAGTATCGATGTTTCAGGCCTCCAAATGGTAGACAAGTAAGAAAAATCCATTAGACTAAGTTGAAATGGACTTAATACTTTCAAATTACTGCATATACCCTTCCTTCCAGAAGTCACTGATATCCTATAGAACCTCCTAAAGAGGATTGCAAGTAGATCAGCTTATAGATCAGCTTACTGTAATATAAGATATTCATGTATATCTGCATGAACTAAATAAGATTTTTTGTTCCCATCTTCCTCCTCTGTGTTGAAGACTGGAACTAAGCATGGGGACTTTTGAATACTCAGTAAGTGGATTCTTAGCCTTGGCCCATTCCCTAGATAGGATTTCTATATAAATCCCGGACAGATAACATGTGCCGAAGTGATTAAGTGAGAGAGAGAAAAAGAGGGGGTCAGGGAGGTCAGAAGCAGTGGTGATTCTGCTCAAATAGGAGCCAGTGTCATATTCCTCAAACAATGGCTAATGTATTCTGGGCTTATTGATTCGCTTGACCGGCACTTACACCAGAGGCATAACAAATACGACAGCCAGGAGACAATATATCATTGTCTTAGCTGTTTATGCCCAGATCCTGAAGTGCAAAACTTGTGACAAAGCTCCAATGCTGAAATACAAATCTAATGTGTCGAATATTTCATAACTTTCTGCTCTAATGCCTACTAGGGCTGTGGTCTCCGACATCAGACACAAATGTGATAGGCAAGGGCATTTTTTTTTTTCTTTCCTAGATGATTTTGTTACATTTGCATTAAGTAATTTTTTTTTTTTTTTTTTTTTTTTTTTTTTTTTTTTTTTTTTGTGAGCTTGGGGAGGGAAAAGTAAAGGAATGATAAGATCATGGACTTAAAACTAGAACTGATAGTTTATTTAGTCATTTTCCAGTTGTCTGACTCTTTGTGAGCCCATTGGGATTTTCTTAGCATAAATACTAGAATGGTTTGATATTTCCTTCTGCAGGTTATTTTATAGATGAGAAAACTGAAGCAAACAGTGTGAAGTGACTTGTCCAGAGTCACATAGTAAGTTTCTGAGACCAGATTTGAATTCAGGTCTTCTTGAATCTAGGTCTGGCACTTCTGGGAAATTAATCATTGACCTAACTTTCAAGAAATTACATTGAAAGTAGATTCTTCAATTCCTTCATTTGCAGACTGGGCAACAAATTCCGAGACATTAAGGGATTTTCCCAGAATCACCTCTGAAATCCCAGAACCAGATTCCAGAATCATTTCTTTTTCCTTCAAACCCTGTCATGGCTAGCTTTTCTGTTTTTGTTTAAATATACCAACCTCAATATCATCATAGTCATCATGGTCATCATCATTATCACCATCATCACTATCCTTAAAATTTGTGGATGACATTTTAAGTTTTGTAAAGCATTTCATAAATATCGTGTCCTTTGGTCTTTACAACAATCATGTGAAATAAGTATTTTTATTAATCCCATTTTATAGATGAGAAAAAGGCTGAAAATGATTGAGTTTCATGTTCTGCCAAATGCCTTTCATAGTTTTTTTAAATGTCTTTCCATATTATGTTCCCTCCGAAATCATACATTATATTTTATCTATTCATAGTGATTTACCTGTAATCTCCTCCAATAGATCGTGAACTCCTTAAGAACTGAATTTCTGCACTCCATATAGTTCCAGGCACACAGGAGGAACTTAATATAAATGTTTGCTGACTTGAATCTCCCAAAATAGAATATAAGCTCCTTGAGTGTAAGGATTTTGTCTTTACATAATCAACTTTTAGCTTTTCTTAGTTCCTTAAGCGAGAAAACTAAGTCTTGTAAACAGAAAGAAAGGCAAAAGACAATCTCTTATCTCAAGGAACTCAGAGTCAACATACAGACAACTTTGTACAGACAAACAAAATGAAAGTAACCAACAGAGAGAAGGAACTTGCATTAAGGAGGATTCGGAAAGGATTCTTGTATAAAGTGAGTCTGGAATTGTAAGAAAATCAGGAAAATCAGAAAAAAGAAAAGAGGATAAGACTCTAGGCAAGAGGGAGAGCCAGGGGAAATGTCTGTAATCTAAAAACAGAGCTTCTTGTGTGGGTAAAAGCAAGGAAATCAATATCACAAGATTTCAGAATACAGAGAGTTAAAGTCTAAGAAAACTGAAATTCTAGGACAGAATCGGGTTAAGAAGGGCTTTGATTGCCAAAGAGAGGATAATAAGAGCTTAATCTATTACTTAAATATATTTTAAAATCACATGAGCTGGTTGCCATATTATATTTCTGGCTACTATGGAATCTTGCAGAACACTAAAAGCCCCAGAAGTTTTATATATATATATATATATATATATATATATATATATATATATATATATATATATATATATATATATATATATATATATATATATATATATATATATATATATTTTCAGATAAACTCTTATTTACCTTTTCCTCTGTCTTTTTCCTGTAATGCATTATTTTAAAACACAAAATTTCACATCCATTTCTGCTTGATTTTATTTTGGTAAGATGCAATCTAATATTCCAGATTTAATACAGAAAGGCACTTTATAGGAGTCTTACAAAGCTGTCTAATCCAAATGCATTGTTTTATAAATATGGCCCAAAGACTTGATCTCAGTATCACACAATACAGGTGATAAAAGGCTGCCATGGGGATTTAGCCCAGGTTTTCAGCCTGTAGAGTGGTATTATCAGAAAGAACACTGGAATCGTACACAAAAGATTTAGGTGATGTATTCCTGCTCTGCTCATCCTTACCCATGTGACAATGGACAAAGCACATATTCCTTAGGGTACTCATGTCTTTGTCCCAAAATTGAGGAGCTTAGATCCAAGTGAACTCAGATCCAAGTCTTCTGCTTCTTTAATAGTTAGGAGTGAAATAAATATTTATCGAATTCAATGAATGTGCCTTCCTTTCATTTGCTGGAGGCAAGTTGAGGACTAATGATGGGTCTTGGCAGAAGCACCACAGCCTATCATGAATGGGGGATGCCATATTAAATAACAGCAAGCTTTTGAAAAAAAAAATACCACATGCTTGAGTCTGGCACTGAGGATGGCCAGTAACCTAAAAATAACATTCTATCAATGGGAACTCAAGAGAAAGCAATGCCCATCACAAGAACCCAGGCTGGAACTCCAGTTCCAGCCAGTGTTTTTTTTTTTTTTTTTTTTACATTCTGCCCTGCGTCTGATCCACCAGTTCTTAACCTAACATGGAGCCCTGAGCACATTTTTTTTTCTGCCTGCATCTCCTGGATTTCCATTTCTCTCTCTCTCTGGTTTTGATTTCCTGGACGCTGACTCTCATAGTGGTTTAGGTCCATTAATCTGTCAGCTACTTCCATGCTCATCTGACTTTATATTCTGATTTCAGTTGAGCTGTCTGGCTTTCCATTTTTTCTCTCTCTGCCCCTCAAATTCCTGCTATAGGGAATGAAGCTAGAAAGTAAGTTTGCTAACCTTTCCAAACACCTTTGGTCAGAAGAGATGAACTGAGCTTTGAGTAACTACCTTCAAGCTTTGGTAAGTCAGAAAATTCTAAGATAGATGCAGATTGAATGTTCATGGACCTGTGGTCAGGAATATCTCAGTTTAAATTGGCCTCAGACACTTGGTTAACTCTGGGTGAATTATTTAAGCTCTGCCTCAGTTTTTTCAACTATAATATGGGAATGGTAATAATATCTACCTCAGAGGACTGTTGTGATCAAATGACAGAATATTTCAAAGCACTTGGCATAGTCCTTCACACATATTTTGTGCTTAAAATGCTTGTCTCTTTCCTCCTTCTCTTTAGTCTTAGAGCAGCTGAAAAAGCCTGTTAAGTATATATTGAAAAGAAACTATTGAAGGCTTTTCAGATTCCTGAATCCATTATTAAAATGAATATATCACTAGGAGTGCTAATACTTTAAGGACTCAGGTTTTATCTGTGATTTCATTTGTATATGTAATTCCTCTTTAATGAAATACCTTTCTCTGATGCCAGTTATCATCTTTTCCTTCATGAATGGACTTATAGAGTTACTAGAACACTGAGAGATCAAAAACCTTGACTGAATTAATCAAAAACAGGACTCAGCCCAACATTTTCCCAGTTCTGAGTCAGGTCCTGTATTCCTTACATCATATTGCCCATAAACGTTTTATTTTATTGTTTCATTTTAGGTATGTCCAATTCTGGGTGACCCCATTTGGAGTGGTTTGTAATTTCCTTCTCCAATTCATTGCATATGTGAGGAAACTGAGTCAAAGAGGATTAAGTGACTTGTCCAGAGGCACACAACTAGTAAGTGTTTGAGGCCAGGTTTAAACTCATGAAAATGAGTTTTTCTGACTCCAGGTCTGGTATTCTATGTACAATGCTTTATTTCTGCCTTACAATTTCTCTACAAAGGTAAATTTGCAGATATTACTATCACTATTTTACAGATGAGAAAACAGAGACTCAGAGACATTAATTGACCTGTCTGTGATCACCACAGATTTTTATGTTAGCCTAGAATGTAGAGTTTGAACCTAGATCTTTTCTTATACCAAGCCCAGAGTTTTAGAACCAGGGTGTACTGGTGAATGTTTAATAACTAGTTTTCCAAGGGGAAGCAGATATACAGATTGTTGAGATACAGGAGCCATCTGCCAGTGGCTATTGATGTGTAGAATGGATCTCTTCTTGTGAGAGGATGGTGATGGTGATGGTGATGGTGATAGTGACAGTGACAGTGACGGAGACGATGATGGATGATGGATGATGGATGATGGATGATGGATGATGGATGATGGATGATGGATGATGGATGATGGATGATGGTACAAGGAAACTAAGAGCTTGTTGTGTTGTCTGATCTCTCTCCTCTTCCCTCTGCCTCCAATTTATTTCATTCTCAGTCCACAAGCAACACCTGTGTCAGTAAAGGCTTTTTTTTTTTTTTTTTTTTTTAACTCCTTCAGATGTTATGATTTACAGCTGTGGAGGCTCTCAGAGAATTAATCTGCCCTTTCACCTAGGTATGGTCCTTAACAACAGATGGTACAATTCCAATCATAATATATACTATTAATCATTGCTTCATCATTTTAATAAGTCTAGACTATCAATGAAACATTAAATCAAGCATTAATTTGTGGTATGTGAAAGTTTCTGAAGTGCAAATACTCATGCTGAAAATTTAACAATTGACTTTTTCAAGCTGATACAATCTGTGTGTGGATATCTATAAAACAATCTCTCAGTAAATAGAGGACAGGGAGATTGAGGAAGAAGATGACACAAACAAATGGGGAACACAATTCCATGGAAGAAGTAGCCATGAGTTGTTCCTTGATGAAAGATATCTGAGGGAAAGAGATGAGGAGAAAGAATAATATTCTAAGCCATTGGACTGGTTTATACAAATTCATTTAAGTGGGCTATAGAAAATCAGATTTGGGGAACAACTAACAATCATATTTCACTAGGATATAGAGTTTAAAAAGAGAAATTGATAAAATAATATTCAGAAAATAGGAGAGATAGAGGCTAGCCTTATAAGCATGTGTTTTATACTATTAATAGGGACTCATTAACATTTGAGTCAGAAGCTAGATTGGTGTTGGAAGTGAAATTCAACAAAGATGGGTGTGGATTCTCCAAGGAAAATAAAAATATATTAACAGAGCTTCTACCTGATATTAAAGGGAGTGATGATGCCTAAAATTGTGCCAAACACCTCAAGATGAAGATTTAATTACTTTTACAAGGTTAGGATAAGGAACAGAACAGGGTGGGTGATATTTTCAGGTTGAAGAAATCCTGATTGACTACTCCTCTGAGGCAGGGAAACAATCTGGCTGGTTTGGAAATTGGAAATGATTGCTGGCAACAAGTCTCCTTTTTTTCCATCCTGTTATAAAAGGTGGGGTGAGAGGCGGATGGTGGGGAGGACTGTGTTTGTTTGACTGCACCTGCAAGTTCAAAAGCTATTTGGCCAGACTTCTTTGAACTACTAGCTAAAGGAAGGATAGCAGACCACACTTCCTCCAAAGATAGAAGAATGCCTTGAGGCAAGAAAAGAACCATGATAATCTCTATACTTAACTCATGGATGAGGGGAAAGTTTTGCACTAAGTTTAGAGGCAAAGGATCACAATTTAGGCTATTACAATTAATTATAGAGTGAAATCAAATACATAATCAACTTTTGCTTTTTTCAGTTGTAGGTTTTATGCTTTAGGAAGATGTTTTCTGAAGCTGTGTTCAGGATGGATTGGCAAAGGAACAGACTGGAAACAGAGAAACCAATTGAGAAGTTACTTCAGTAGTCCAGACTAGACATGATGGAGGCCTGGGATCCAACTGGAACTTGTCAGTTGTACAATAGAACTGTTTCCTTCCTTCCTTCCTTCCTTCCTTCCTTCCTTCCTTCCTTCCTTCCTTCCTTCCTTCCTTCCTTCCTTCCTTCCTTCCTTCTTTCCTTCCTTCCTTCCTTCCTTCCTTCCTTCCTTCCTTCCTTCCTCATAAGGTATCATATCCTTACCTGCGGGTGGATCTGCTTAGAAGAATATTTCTTTTTTAATCATTGAAACCTCCCAAGATATTTTGGGATTTCAAGATAGATTTCTTTCATAAGAACCATTACTAAACTGAAATCACTCTGGCTCTCATTGATTGATTGACCAATAATAGGTCCCAAACCATTCTTTGGGCCCTGATTGACTAGGGACAAATTTTAAAAGCAAGGGCTTATGTTTGGGCTAGAAAACCAGAGGCTCTTTCAGTCCCCGAATTTTTTGTTTGTTTGTTTGAGTTTTGACTAGGTAAGAGTCCATCTTTGCCTCTCTTCTAGCCTTAATCACTGGATGGCCATTGTCTCAGTCAAACTGAGGCTTGGGAAAGAACTTAGTTTAAAAAGGTAATGTCTCCCACTGGTGACTTAGAACAGCTCACTCTCACAAATCCAATTCACTTATATGTCATTATACGTTATATAATAGGTCTCTCATAGAAGGGTCCTCCACCAAAAAAAAAAAAAAAAAAAAGACAAACTGCAAGCCTCTTTATCTCTCTCTTTCATATTCACTTTATTCACTTTCCTAGGGGCCCTGCCATCTGCTTACATTTTATTGACTACTCATACTTATTTCTCTAGGCTAGTCTAGGCCTCTGCTTAACCATACCTTAATGTGGTATAAATAACTGGTCAATGGTGCATTAAAGTCTGCCAGCCAGAAAGTAACAACCCTCCCTATGAGATCAGAAGCAAACTCAACCCTAGGCTTCATTGCACAGGCCTAAAACAGTTTTATAGATGATGTTATTTTTGATGCTAGAGGAAAAAAATGATCCGATTAAATCTTCCCCTAAGAAATCATTATTCCATTCAGCTCATCCAAATAGCAGCGTGTGATTTTAATTATTATAATAGAATGTAATTGTCACTAAACTGAGGAGTTAATTATTCTGAAAATAATTGTGTCATTCTTCTACAAATAAAATGAGACAAAAATGTATTTTGTAGGCTCTCTCTGTTAAATAATACTGATGGCGCCAATCTGTTTACTCAGGCAGAACTTAAGCAATAGTCACTTGTCATTTAACCAATCTTCTCCCAAGAGGTAGATTTATTTTTTTTTTAATATTCTGATTGGAAAAGGGGGAATTCTTCTCTAAAGAATCCAAATCATTTTGTAGAAATTAAATCCAGAATCACCAAATCCTAGGGCAAAATGTCTCAGAAAGATAATCTAAGGTTTGTAATTTGTGAACTCTAGTGTTTCTTCAGGAAATATATTTAGTTCCTGTATGTGGTCATGAATCTTAGATTTGAAATAAGATTAAAAGCCTGGCTTTGAATTTTGCTAGTTGGGAACAAGGATTCCTATTATCTCTAATATCATTCAAGATTGTACTAGGAATGTTGGTTTTAGCAATAACAAAAGATAAAAGAAATTAAAGAATTAGAATAGGAGAGGAGGAAATAAGACTAACGCTCTTAGACTTATAAGATAGTATATTTAGAGGATCCCAGAAAATCATCCAGAAAGCTGGAAACAATTTACAGCTTTAGCAAAGGATATAAAATAAACTCACACAAATCATCAGAATTTCTATATATTACTGACAAAGCCCATCAGCAAGAGATAAAAAGAGAAATTTCATTTAAAATTATTGTAGACAAAATAAAATACTTGGGGGTTTACTTGCCAAGACAAACCCAGGAACTATATGAACATAATTGCATAACATTTCTCATATAAATAAAGTCAGATCTGAACCATTGGGAAAATATCATTTGCTATCATTTGGTAGGCTGAACAAATATAATAAAAGTTACAATTGTGCTTAAATTGGTCTGCTTGCTCAGTGCCATACTAATCAAACTGCCAAAACATTATTTTATAGAACTAGAAAAAAATTAAAACCACATTCATCTGGATAGCCCAAAGGGCTATAGAAGTGTGCATACCCTTTGACTCACCAGTGCCATTACTGGGTCTGTATCCAGAGGAATCAAAAAGGAGGACAAAGGACCCACATGTGCAAAAATGTTTATAGCAGCTTTTTTTTTTTTTTTTTTTTTTTTTTTTTTGTGGTAGCAAAGAACTGGAAAAGATACCCATCAATTGGGGAACGGCTGAGCAAACTGTGACATATACATATATATGTATATATGTATACATATGTAATAGAATAGGTATTGTTCTATAAAAATGATTAATAAGCTGATTTTAGAAACACCTGGAAAAGATGCACATGAGCTAATACTGAGTGAAACAAGCAGAATCAGGAATACATTGTACACAATAACAGCAAGAATTTGTGATGATCAACTATGACAGACTTAGTTCTTCTCAGTGATTGGTTGAGTGATCCAAAGCAATCCCAATGGACTTTAGACAGAAAATGCCATCTGCATCCAGAAAAAGAACTAAAGAGAAAGATGCAAGGTAAACCAAGGCATGCTATGTTCACTTCTTTTTTCTGTTTGTTTGTTTATTTGTTTTTAATCTCACCCATGTTTTTTTGTTGTTATTTTTGTTTTTGTTTGGTTTGTTTTTTATATCTCTCTTTTGCTCTGATTTTTCTCTCCCAACATGATTCATAAAGCAATATGTATTAAAAATAAATAAATTTACTAGGAAAAAAATGTGTATATAGGCATATACACACATACACATATATATGCATACATGTATATATATATATATATACATATATATATATATATATATGTATATATATATATATATACACATACATATGGAATAAGTAAATGCATAAAATAAAGAGAAAAGAAATTAAAATGAGTAATTTCTAATTAGGAAAGGAAAAAAGTAACAGTTGAGGAGTAGGAAATCAGGAAAAGTATCAAAGTTACAATCTAAGAGAAAGACCCAATGTAAACCAAGGCATGCTATATTCACTCCTTTTTTCTGTTTGTTTGTTTGTCTTTAATCTCACCCTTTTTTTGTTGTTGTTGTTGTTATTTTTGTTCTTGTTTGGTTTGGTTTTTATCTTTCCCTTTTGCTCTGATTTTTCCCTCCCAACATGATTCATAAAGCAATATGTATTAAAAATAAATAAATTTACTAGGAAAAAATGTGTACATAGTCATGTACACATATACACATATATATGCATACATGTATATGTATACATACATATGGAATAAGTAAATACATAAAATAAAGAAAGGAAAAAAATAAAATGAGTAATTTCTAATTAGGAAAGGAAGAAGTAGCAGTTGAGGAGTAAGAAATCAGAAAAAAGTATCAAAGTTACAATCTAAAAGTTGTTGTTCATCCTTCATTTTCAAGGACCAATGACGTCACAGGGTGATGTATTAACTTTTTTGTGAATTGGATTTCAGTCAAGCAGAGTTGCAAAAAGTTTTCAGCCTCACTTTCTCTTTCAGAATTATTAAAGGTCAGTGATAAGACAAAAGGCAGGAAGACTGTTGATATCCTGGGATAAAATAAATCACATTGACTTCTTTGATGTCTGTTCAAACTTTAAATGTTCTGCAGTGCCTGCTTTAACTGGTCTCATGGCCCTTTAAACAAATTGTTTTCATTCATAATCTTGAGGTGGATATACCTCTGACTCATTAATGTGTTTAAATCCAGTGGATTATGCTCAGCCTGTTTTAATCCAGTCAGCTGAGATGATATTACAGGGATGTTACTGCTGCATGAGCACAGTGTTTTGGTACCACAGGTGAGAGCTGAGTATCAAGTAGACAACAAAGATAGATGAACTGTCCTGAAAAAAGTCTCAGCAAAGTCCTCATACCCGAAAAGATAGTTCAATCTAAGTTCCTCATGGAGTTCCATTCTGAAGATGGAGATTCTACAAGACACAGAAGAGGCCATCCCTCATGATTGAGAATGGACAATAAATGGAACTAAAATGGGAAATGGGGTACATTCTGTAAGGATCAGAGAGAAAGACAGAATGGATGATTTGTAAAATGTAGAAATGTGAATCATATAAGGCAGGAAAGGTTGAGATTCCCATGTACTAGACTTCTCCCCTTCTACCAATCCTACCTCCCTCCAACAAACTGTTCCTTAGCCACGTTTCTCCCATGTAATCTTTGTGAAATTAAATGTCTAAGCCCAATTCTAAAAACATAACTTCGACTCCCCCAAAAAACCT
Source organism: Sminthopsis crassicaudata (assembly GCF_048593235.1). NCBI lineage: Eukaryota > Metazoa > Chordata > Mammalia > Dasyuromorphia > Dasyuridae > Sminthopsis > Sminthopsis crassicaudata. The sequence continues at coordinate 22,518,999 of NC_133618.1, forward strand.
CATTTAATTCAGGCCAGTGCCTTAGTTTGTTGAGAATTTTATGAATACTAGCATCCACTGTGTTAGCTATTCCTCTCAGCTTTCTGTCAGATTTGTTGAGCTTGTTATATATGCTTCTATCCAAGTAATTGACACCGATTCAAAACACCCTAGTACCAAACACAAAAGTCCTTAATTTAATCCACTAGATGCTTGCCAAGATGGTATTGAATCATCAGTGATGTGAGGGCAAGAAAGACTTTCCACAATTAGAGCTGTCCAATGTAGAGGGGCTTCCTTAGTAAGTGTGGTAGAAATTTTAAGTAAGAGCTAAACTACTAATGGCACTTTCCATTTCTGGGTTCTGTAACTATTGATCTTGCACATCAGTCAGTTTATAATGCATGATATTATTCTACTATCAATTTTAAATATTCATATCAAAAAAGTTTATATTTGTGATCAAAAGATACAGAGTAAATTATTTACTATAATTAGTGATGTTTAGAAAAATTCCTTGCTGGAATTGATTCTGACACTGATTCAAATATGGTTTAGGGATCAAAAGCTAGATTCATCAGCATTTAAAGTACACGATTGTCAACATGGTGTGGTTTCAGAATTCTTAAAATCTTATTCCATGCTTATTCATCTCTAAATGCCCTTTCACACCAATGAAAGTCTTTAAGCATAAGAGATTGCTGCAAATACAAAAACTTTCAGATGGGGAACCAAATGGCATAAGTAAGCTTTGAGGTGTAAGTGATCAATGTCATATCCAGAGTATTTATTTTATTTATTTATTTTGATAGAGTAGTGATTTACTGAATGAGTAAAAATGTAAAAAGTGAAGACTGAGGATATCAAATATAAACTTTGGCTTCAGTAACATTTTTGCTAAGAGATGGTCCTGAGCTTGAATTTTAGTGTTCAGAGAGATGTTGAAGATCATTAAGTTATATTCCATCATTTTACAAATATGGAAACTGAGGAAAATAAGGGAAAAAAATAAGGGACCATTTTTTAAATTGCTGTGTCCTTTTTGACGTACATTGTCATCAAAGAAAGAAGAAAATGGTGGAGAACTTTCAGAGAAAATTTGCTTGGGAAAATAATTTGCTTTGATTTCTGAACATTTGATTTCTCAACTACAACTGGGCACTTTTAGTGACATTGTACTATTTTGTCTACTTGGGAAACCAGCAGTAAACTGAGTGCAAAACAATGAAGAGATAATGTACTGCTTATGTTAATCCTGCTGAGCACTAAGTGCCTTCCTAGAGTCTTGGTAGGGTTAATGCAACTCCCAGAACACCTAATTTACCCTCAAGCAGGGACTTAAACCCTCAGAGAACTGCAGTCTGCAGTTCTTTAAAATATAATTAGTAAATCAAAGAACAAAGGTATTGGTTGTGTGATTCCTGTTAGACAATCTGGCTGAAGTCACTGAATTTCTGTTAAAGTACTGAGGTATATTTGGCCAGAGCAGTCACTAACTAGACTTTCCCTGCAGAAAAGACATTAGGCTATAGGCAAAAATGTGTTGGTCTGGTACTTCATTAGATGTACATTACCAAAATTACCCATGTATATTTGGTAAATAAAAACTATTAATAAAAAAAAAAAAAAGTACATTATCTTTAAATATCCTCTTGCTCTATCCTAGAACTACTATGAGGTCTGGGAATGTACATATTGAAGGCAAATGGAAGTCCATGGGAAGCCATTTTAGTTTTTACAGTTCATCATAGAAGCATTGATTTAGATCTGGAAATGACCTAGTCATTTTATAAGTACCCTCATTTGACAGATAGGATAATGGATTCTGTATCAGAATGAGGTGAATTTAAATCACTTCTACATCAAATACCTATGGGAACTTTAGTTTATTCATTTTAAAAATAGAATAAATGATAGAGTTTGTAACTCACAGGTCCTTTAAATCTCAAATGATTTACATATATAAGGCATTATAGCATTGTAGATATATTATAATCATGTTTTTGAATACTTGAGTTGTCTCTCATAATTTATTATTACAATTTTTGTTGTTGTTAAGTTCTTTCAGTTATATCCAACTCTCCATAATCCTACTTGGGCTTATCTCTGCAAAGATACTACAGTGGTTTATCATTTCCTTCTCCAGCTCAGTTTACACATGAGGAAATGGAAGCAAACAGAATTAAGTGATTTGCCCAGGGTCACACAGCTAACAAGAGTCTGAGGCTAGATTTGAATCTAGAAAGATGATTCTTCTTGAACACATCATCTAGCTGCCTAATATTAACACATTGCAGTTAATTAATAGAGACTTGATTGGATATGTCTCTAGTCTAGTTTTACTCTTGGTTCCATGCTGAGAAGATGGGTGATGCACAAAGAAATTATGCATTAAAATAGAGTTAATATACAAGTGGCTATAGTATAAGGAAAGAACAATGAAATGAAAAATTCAGAAAATAAATTTTCTTAGAACAAAAAAGGTCATTGAATTAGAAAAATTCCTAGGTTTCAAATTCTGCATCTGTTAGTTGCCACTTGAATGGGCTTTTGACAAATCATCATTTATATATATATATATATATACATATATATATATATATATATATATTTATATTTATATTTATATATATATATATTTATATTTATATATATATATTTATATTTATATATATATATTTATATTTATATATATATATTTATATATATATATTTATATTTATATATATTTATATACACATATATATATATTTATATACACATATATATATATAATACATATATCATTCTCTCTACCTGTAAAATTATGCCAATCCTCAGTTTTCTCATCTCTAAAATTAGTAGTGTAATAAAAAATTAAATGTTATTATATGTCAAGTGTACCTTAGAAACTGAAGAAGCAATAGTCAAAAATGAACTGTTTCTCTTTTGTCTTCTTCTTCAAAAAAAAAAAAAAAAAAAGAAGAAGAAGAAAAAAAAAAGAAAAGAAAACATATAGGAAGTTATCAGGGTATAGTGGAAAGAGCACTGTCTCCAGAGTTAGAATACCTGACTGCAAATACTACCTGCGACATATTACCTGTGTGATTTTGGTCAAGTCATCTTAATTCTCTGGCTCTCATTTTCCCAAATTAACAATGAACAGAGTTTATCTATTTTTCTAATTCTTAATTTGATCATTCTAAAAGGGGATTGGAAAATCTGGCCTTTAAGATTCTTTCCCATTCTGAATTTGGTGCAGACCAGCTTATGTAACTTTGAGGAAGTCATTTTTACCACTGAAGGCCCTTAATTCCATATAAAGTGCTGGAGTTCAATCTTATATGCTTTAAGTCCTCTTCTAGTTATAAAACTCCACAAATCTTTAGCCCATTGTCAGAGCAACAAAGTACTTCATTGTCTTGGGATTAGTCTTGATTCTTTGGAAAACAAATACAGCTGGATATAATGTGAGTTATATAAGATTGAGAAGACTAGACATCTGAACTATCCCCTGTGTAAACTCGTCTTTTTTTGGAAGGAGATGGAGAGGGAGAAGCAGAATCCACTGGTCTTAAGCAGTGCTATTGTGAGATAGATCTGTGGTTTTAGCTTTCTAATTAAAAAAAAAAAATACATATATATATATATATATATATATATATATATATATATATATATATATATATATATCTTTTGCTACTTCTTCTGGTATTCCAGGTTTTGTTCAACACCACAAATATCCAAGTTATTTCTAATACTAAGACATTTTTGTACCACCTAGCTTTGCTATTTACCATTTAACTTATATAATACCAACCTACTCATTCAGATAATTCAATAACTTGGTGATGTCATCTTTTAAGATGGAAAAAGTACTTTTTTATGACTAAATAAAATGTATAGATAGTGTGTTCCAGTGAACCTCTCTCCCCTCTTCAAAAATAAAAAAAAAATAGCTAAAGAATTAAATTCTTTATCATTAGTGTGCTGAGAAAACCAGCTGCCAATACAAGAGTGCAATCTTCAGTCAACATCTGTAACAATACAACTCATTTCCTGTGCAGATGCTGCTAATCACCAGAAACAGCTTCTGCTCCTGCTGCTCAGAGATCATTGCTTTGGCATTGGTAACCAGGAGCCTCATCTTTCAGTGGAGTGGGGATCAAAAAGACATCTTGTCTGTAAGTAGCTAATGAGGATAAGTTTCATAAAGGAAAGATGAATTTGGGCATAGAAACTTTATTTTTATCAATTGATAGATTTCTGGAGATGAAAGAGACTTTAAAGATTATCTATTTCCATGTTTATTAAACCTTTTTGGGTCATGAATCTTTCCAACAAGTAAATCCTATGATTAATGTTGAATTTTTCTGTCATATTAATGGTTCTACTAATAAATTGGCAACTGAATTGGAAGCCAGGAATCCTGGATTCAAATTTCTTACAGATAACTGATCATGACTCTGGAGAAGTCATTTAACCACTATAAACTGTCTTGAAAGCTAAGATTAAAAGATAAAAGAAAAGCAGTGACCTTCATAGAGGAAGTTATTTTATCCAAGAGTTCTCCAGAAAAGTGAAATCATAAGTCCAATTTCTGTCTAAAGTTTTTGGAAAAAAATAGAGAAACTTCTAGCCTCAAGGATTTTTTCCCATTTTTAGTTTTATTTTCTAGTAGTGCTATGTGTATAGCCATTTTCTCCTCAATTAGATTATCCCTTTTTTGAGGACAGAAACATTATTAGTTCCATGTAAAATAATTGTTGACCCAAAGTAGACTATGGATTTTCATATCTATAAAAATGATTACTCAATCTGTCTCTCTATGTAGCTATCCATCCATTTAACATCCATATCTATCTATCTATCTATCTATCTATCTATCTATCTATCTATATAAATATATTCACACTTATCACTATCTTTAGATAAACAGAGATAAATAGGCAGATTGACATTACTACCCTCTCTTTTAAGATCCAGTTTCATATCCCATATTGATCATATTTAATTAGATGTGCCATAGAAATCCTGAAGTCAACATATTCCAAATAGAATTATTTTTTAGAAGGTAAAACCACTACCCAAAAACTAAGACTCTCAAAGTCATTATCTTCCTGAAATTATATTCCCAATACTTATTCAATTTGGTGTCAAATTTTATCATTTTTGCCCTTGCACTATCTCTCACATCTCTTCATATCAGATTTTTTGTTTGTTTTTAATCATATAATTACTTCTTGGTATTGGTCCTCATTTGCTCCTGCCTGAATTATTGCAGAATATGTTCTGGTCTTGCCCTTCCTATATTTCCAGTTTTCATACTTATTACTATCTACCACATGTGTTATACAACTTAGACTTCCTGTTTCTCCTACATGACAACTGATTTCCTGGTTTTAATCATTTTCCCTTTTTGTAGCAAATTTATTTATTATTAACACACATTGCTTTATGAATCATGTTGGGAAAGAAAAATCAGAGCAGAAGGGAAAAACTGGGGACAGATAAAAAAAACAGAAAAAAGAATTGAACATAGCATGGGTTGATTTACATTCAATTTCCTTAGTTCTTTTTTCAGGATGCAGATCACATTTTCTGTCCAAAGTCTACTGGGATTGATTTGGATCACTGAACTGCTGAAAAGAACCAAGTCTTTTATAGTTTATTAACTCATATTCTTGCTGTTATTGTGTAGGATATATTCCTGGTTCTGCTTGTTTTACTCAGCATCAGTTCATGTAAGTCTTTGTAGGTCTTTCTAAAATCAAGTTGTTCATCATTTTTAGAAAGATAATATTCCATCATATTAAGAAATTCATTTCTTCTTCAAGGATCTGATAGATAAAGTATCCCTTGCTCTCCTAATTTGTTTATGGTATCATCTTTTCTATCCAAATCATGTACCCATTTTGAACTTATTTTGGTATGGGGTGTGAAATGTAGGCATATATCAAGTTTCTGGCATATCATTTTCCAGTTTTTGTAGCAATTTTTGTCAAGTAGTGAGTTCTTATTCCAGAACCTGTCATTTGGGAGTTTATTAAAAAAAAACTAGATAGCTATAGATCTTTATTATTGTGTCTTGTGTATCTAATCTATTCCACTGATCCACCATTCCATTTCTTAGCCAGTACGAAATGGTTTTGATGATTGCTGCTTTATAATATACTTTTAAATCTTGTACTGCTAAGCCACCATTCTTTACATATATATATATATATATATATATATATATATATATATATATATATATATATATATATTTTTTTTTTTTTTTTTTTTTTTTTCCTTAATTCCTTTGATATTTGTTGTCACTGCGTTAGTATCCTGGATATCTTAGAATCAGCCTGAGTCAGATTTATTCTTGGTCTTCTGGGGTTGCTGTCAGGGGATTAGATATAGGAATCTCCACATCTCTTTTCTCTCTTTCCACTGCTTGTCCTGCTCCACCCTTTGATCTCTCTCTTCCCCTTCTTTGTCCACACCCACAGATCTAGCCAGCACAGAGTTGAGTAGGGTCATCCTCCAAGCATATGTTAATAGAGAATTGTCCAATTGGTAATTAGCTTTAAGTGCTAGCTTGTCTTGGTTAAGTGCATCTGCTCAGTTCTAGCCCTTTAAAGATATTCTTGACCTTTTGTTCTTCCAAAAAAGATTTTGTTATTATTTTTCTAGCTCTATAAAATAATTTTTGATAGGTTCATTGGTGTGGCACTGAACAAGTAAATCAATTTAGGCAAAATTGTCATTTTTATTATATGAGCTTGGTTTACCCAGGAGCAATTGAATTTTTTTTTGCTTACGATCTGTCTTTATTGTTTAAGATGTTTTGTAATTATGTTTATCTTGGCAGGTGGACCCCCTAAGTATTTTATTTTGTCTATAGTAATTTAAATGTAATTTCTCTTTCTATCTCTTGTTGATGGACTTTGTCAATAATATATAGAAATGCTGATGATTTGTATGGGCTAATTTTATATTCTGCAACTTTGCTAAAGCTGTAGATTGTTTCCAGTAGGTTTTTGGATGATTTTCTAGGATTCTCTAAGTATATCATTGTATCATCTGAAAAGATATTTTCTTGTTGCTTATTCCAATTCCTTTAATTTCTTTTTATTTTCTTATTGGTAAAGTCAACATTTCTAGTACAATGCTGAATAATAGTAGTGATAATGGGTTTTCTTATTCCACCCTTCATCTTATTGGGAATGCATCCAGTTTCTTCTCTTCATTACAAATAATGCTTGCTGATGATTTTAAATAGATACTGGTTTTAACTATTTTCACAGAAAAAAAAAGAAAACAACTCCATATATATGTAATAGTTATTACCTTGATCCCCACAACCTCAAGGTCAGGTGTTTTACATTCTACTCCTCCTCTAGAGTTGTCTAATACCCTTAAGAGCACTGTCTTTCTCTATCATTGTCTCAACTCCTCCCCCATAAATGTACTTGTTCAATTTTAGGGGCCTAGCCTCCCCAATTCCATTATCCACATAGAATTAGATTATATTTTACAAAGGAGTATTTATTTTAAAACTGTAACACACACAATCATGCATTACTTCACATCCTTGGGGGCATAAAACCCTACAACCATCTTAGTCTCTGAAGAGTAGAGGAGAGAAAAAAAAAAGGAATAAGAATTTATAATGCACCTAATATGTGCTATACTCCATGCTAAGTACTTTACAAATATTATCTTATTTGATCATCACAAAACTGTAGAAAGTAGATGTTACTATAGCCACTTTGCAGTTAAAAACACTGAAACCCTGAGTTGTCCAGAGTCATGCAGCTAGTAAACAGCTGAGGCCACTTTTTTTTTTCCAATATATGTATGCATATTTATCCAGTTATCTTGCAATACAAGAAAAATCAGATCAACAAGAAAAAACAACTGTGAAAGAAAACACAATGAAAGCAAACAACTACAAAGGGAGTAAGAATGCGAGGTTGTGGTCCATACTCAGTTTCCATTGTCCTCTCTCTGGGTGTAGATGGCTCTCTCCATCACTGTGCAAGTGGAAATGGTTTGAATCATCTCATTGTTGAAGAGAGCCATGTCTATCAGAATTGATCATCGTATAGTCTTTTTGAAGAATATAATGATCTCCTGGTTCTGCTCATTTCACTCAGCATCAGTTCCTATAAGTCTCTCCAGGCCTTTCTGAAATCATCCTTGTCATTTCTTATAGAACAATAATATTCCATATTATTCATATATCAAAATTTACCCAACCATCCTCCAATTGATGGGTATCTGCTCATTTTCCAATTTCTTGCTAAAAAATGGCTGCCACCAACATTTTTGCACATGTGGATCCCTGTACCTCCTTTAAGATCTCTTTGGGGGGGCAGCTAGGTGGTGCAGTGGATAGAACACCAGCCTTGAATTCGGGAGGTCCTGAGTTCAAATTTGGCTCAGACACTTAACACTTCCTAGCTGTGTGACCCTGGGCAGTCACTTAACCCCAGACTCAGGGGGAAAAAAAATCTCTTTGGGATATAAGCCCAATAGAAACACTGCTGGATCAAAGGTATACACAGTTTGGTAACTTTTTGATCATAGTTCCAAATTGCTGTCCAGAATGGTTGGATCCATTCACAGTTCCACCAACAATGTATTGAGTCCACATTTTAACTCATGGCTTCCTCATTGGAGACTCAGCTCTCTATCTGCTAGGCCAAGAATTTCCTCAATATGATATTATTTTATTTTTACAACAACCTTGGAAGTGAGTGTTATTATTATCTTCATTTTTCAGTTGAGGAAACTGAGTCAATCAGAAGTTAAGCGATTCATCCAAAATCATATAACGATTAAGTGTCTGAGAGTATTTTAATTCAGGCTTTCCTGTCTTTAGACACAGAAATCTTCACAATATAGCCCAAATCCTTCTTACTATAAATCCCACAAATTTCCAAGTTCAAAGACTTGATTCCCCCCCCTCCCAACTCAGAAGGGTGATTATGTCTTTCCTGGGCTTCCCTGGTAAGTTGACAGCAATATCCAGATTGGAATCCTAGCTCCAAAGTAAGTATGACCTGAATTCCTGGGTCTGGGTTTCCATTTCCTGCATCTAGAAATGAAGAAACACTTAAACAGGCCAAAATCCTAGAAGCTATTTGTCAAGGGCACAGAACCTATACAGAAGGAAAAAGCATCCTTTCTCTTCAGGCAACTTAGATAACGTTATATATGCTGTGGGGGAAAATTTCTGGATAGACTAGAAAGAAAGAAGAATTTTGTACTTTTCTGCTAATTTTCAAGATATAGTCTATTACAGCCTTACACCCAATAGGAAGAGGCTGCTTCCAAGTCACACTGAGTAAGATAGCCAATGGCCTCTCTCAGAAATGTTTCATAGAAGCATTCCACACACAGGAGACTCTATCTTCAGTACTCTGGGCCTGTACTCAAGCTGGGTTATACCTGGAATAGTCTTCTTTCTCTTTGCCTCTTCTCATTTGCTTTCTAGTCTCCTTCTAGTATCAAATTAAGTCTCAATTTCTGTAAGAGGCCTTTTCTGGTTTCCTTCTCTACCCCACAATGCTATTTCTTGGGGATTTTATGTATGTGTGTGTGTGTGTGTGTGTGCATGTGTGTATGTGCATATATATACATTTATGTGTGTATGTGCATATACATATGTGTATATATATGTATGTATATATATACACACATGTATATATACATATATGTGTGTATGTGTGTGTGTTTTACATATATATGTATATATATGCATTATGTATGCATACGCACATGGATATATGTATGTGTGTATCTGTTATATGCATAGTTATTATTTAGATATTCCTTCCCCTATAGAAGATGAGCTCCTCCGGGCCAAGAATTGTGTTTTTTCCTTTAAAAAATGTCATAGTGCTTAGCAACGTCCCCAGTGCTTAATTAAAACTCAATAAATGTTTGTTGACTGATTAAATACATAGTGTATCTTCTTACATTGCTACTGGGATGATCTTGGGGTTTGGATTGCATCATCAGGTGCATTTCTTATATAAAGTGAGCTCAGAAGGTATAATGAGTTGTATAAAGATGAAAGTCTTGATATAAATCACAAGAAAGGTGCTAGCTGGAATGGAATGTCCTTGAACAATATGTCCTGAAGGGCTAGAATTCATCTTAAAAATAAAACTCTTACGCATGACAATTTTAAGTGTCTTCACATATTTTAAATCTGACTTCTTGTGTTCTTTCATTAGAATAGGAAACTTAAGACTTTACCTGAAGTATTGCAAGTATCTAAATGTAGAAATTCCAAGCAGAAATTTCTGAGTTCAATCAACAAATTGGTATACAGCAACTATATAAGCAATGTAGGGGTTGGGAGAGAAATATATGTTAGAGGCTAAATACCAATCATTTCATACTTATTTCAGTTTACAATAATACAGTCCCAATAAGTGATTACTGAAATCAAATGATATAATGAAATTTTAGAACTGGAAGGGCACTTAGAATCCAATTACCCCCAGACACTCAAAAATAATTAATTATTTACTATGTACCTGACATTGCTCTTAGCAGTGGGGAAAAAGGAATTGCAAAAATATAGACCCTGTCTTCAAGTAGTTTACATTCCAATAGGTGAAAATGGCATTAAAATAATTGTACACACCAGATATATTGTTGCTGTTCCTTTGTTTTGAAGAGAAGCAATGACATCAAGGAGTAATGCCTTAAAGCAGAGGATTTATGATGTAGAGTTACACAAAGCCATCAGCTTTATTCTCTCTGGCAGAATCATCCAAGTCCATTGGAAAGACAAGAGTCAAGATGTTTGGATGTGCTTGGCATCTGACCAGGCTCCATGGTACCTGCTTTGGATGCCTTCATGGCCATTACAATAAATTGTTCCCCTCTGTCCATTCTTCCAGGGTAAATTGCCACATACTTAGAGTAGGCATTGCCAAACTCACCAATGGCACGAGGTTCATTTGTTACTTTGTTCAGCCTCTCTGCTGAAATGGTTTTTCTTGGATGTACCATTTGTGATGCTATGTGTGGCTTCTTGGAGCCACAGGTGAATGTTGGATGAAAGTAAACACCAAATGTGGATGAGCAGCACTGAAAATGGCTTGACAAGTCCTCACATCAAAGGTGCAAGTCTTCCTGAATATCCTACCCACTTCAATAGACATGTATAACACAAATTGAAGATGACTTCAGACAGTACGTTGTCAGTTGTTTAGAAAGTGTGAAGCAGGAGACGATCATCAGTGAAAAATATCTTTCAAAATATAGAATTGGGGTTAAAATTTTAAAGAAGCCAAGAAACAGCTAAGAAGAAGCCTTTCTATTTTAAGGAAGAATAATCTAGTCATAGGAAATGGACAGGAAAAATAATTTCATTAAGCAATGGAATGATATGTGCAAGAAGCAACAAAGTAAGAATCACTAAATTGTTGAGACTATTTGGAGGGGAGTAAAAATATAGAATACAGGTATAGTCAGAGATGGATGGAGTTTATTAAGAAAGACCTTCAGGGTTTCGATAGAGATGGGAGATTCAGGCCAACAGAAGGAAGAGCCTAGGTAGGAAAATACAAAAATAATCACAGTAGGTATAGAGACTAAAATGAATAATAGATTCTAAATTATTTTTAAATGCAGAGTATTCATGAAATATTTAGAGGAAATCTAGCTATACAGTTAAGAACTATGAGTACAGATACAATATATTTTATTTCTTTTCTTTTCCTCATCTGTTAAGGAAAAAAGGCTATATGCAGAGTACATATCACCATCATCATCTCCATCTACTAAAATATTGGTGAATGTCTAACAAGATTTAGTTGCTTTGTATTTATCCCCTTTTTTTTATTTGGGGGAGGGAGTCGGGTGTAGCTTTTTTGTTGATGTGTCTAGACTAATATTGACTTTTAAAATGGTAATTCCAGAAGGAATTAGGCATCATCTGTGTTCCATTAATAAATAGAGGTTATTCCCTATTGTTCTTCTGAGTCTTGGACCTGGAACTTTTCCTGAACATTCAATTTCCTTTTACCCAAACTTCAGTATATGTAGTTCCTGTACTGCCTCTCATACTACTATTATGATGAAGCTTCCAGGCTTGGGAAACTGAAGGCATGGATTTGATTCCTTAGTTTAATACCAGAGTATTTAATTATGCTTTATCATAGTTTAATAAATGACACTGTTTGGAGCTATTTTGGAAGGATATTCTATGCTTTCTTTAAGGAAGCATACATACAAGAGCTATACTGTATGTATCTGTATATCTTTACACACACACACACACACACACACACATATATATATATATATGTATATATATATAAAGTATAACATTTTCTCTTTATATATGTGTGTATAGATAGATATACAATATACTTTTTAATGAGAAACAGAGAGACAGAGACAGATATATGGAGAGACAGAAAAAACACATATACACAGAGACAGAGAAACAGAAAGTCAATCAATCATAAAGGTTATTAAAGAATGTTATATATCCAAAAATACCACATTTAAAAAGTCCTATGGGATCCCAGATAAAGAGCTGGAAGGGGCTTCAAAGACCATCTAGTCTAATTCCCTTAATTTACAAATCTATAGCAAATGAAGATCAAATAATTTATTCAAGAACTCACAGTTAGTAAATGTCAGAGTTGGTATAATTTCAACTCATGTCCTCTGACTGCAGAATAATGTCCTTTCCTCACTGCAATGCTGCATTTCTAAAAGAATAATAGAAATGGAGAAGCAGTGATTGTCTATTTTAAGCCAAATAGCAGCCCCCACACCCACTCACCCACCTTAAATGATCAAAAAATAAAGGAGTAAAAGAGTCAGTAAGAATCCATTCAAGAAAGTTGAGGTGAATCACCTATGGTTGGAATTCTCACTCGACCTGATAGAAGAAAGGAAAATTGAGAAGAATTTGAGTCTTTTACTCCCACACACTACTTTTGTTCTATCCAGCATATCATAAAAAAAAATAGAATCCTAGAGTTGCAGCCAGAGAGTGAAAATCCTGTTCTGACATCTATAATGTGTATTTCTCTATGTAAATTATTTAGCTGCTTTCAACCTCAATTTCTTTATCTATATAAAACAAGGTTATTAATAGTACTTTATATCATTGCTCTTAAAATCAATCAATCAAGTAAACATAAGCACCTCTCATGTTCTAGACACTGTGTTAAGCAAGCATTGAGACAAAAGGAGACGAAAAACAATGCTTGTTCTCAGAATTTGAAGAGTAATGGGGTAGACAACATACAACAAAAATTAACGAATTAAGATATATACATAATGTATAGAAATTGGCCAAAAGGGAAAAAAAAGGCAATGGAAATAATAGGGGTTGGGGAATGCTTATAGAATGCTTTAGTTGGGACTTAAAAGGAGCCAAAAAGATCAATAGTTAGTGTTGAGGGACAGGAACAGACATGGGAAACAATCAGAGAAAACTCTCCGAATCCAGACACATATCATCTTTCTTGTAGGATAGGAGGCTAGTGTCACTGGATTAAAGATTAAATGTTGGGAAGTAAGATGTATGAAGATGATGAGAGTAAGAGGGGGTTCCATAATCAAGAGTTTCAATAGACAAAAACAACATTTTGAATTTGATACTGGAGTCAGTAGGAAGTCACCAGAGTTTATAGAGTATATATGGGGATGCGTCATGCTTGGACCTATATTTTAGAAAATTGCTATAAGTAGAAGAATGTATGATGGACTGAAGTAAGGAAAAGCTTAAGTCACACAATTCCTCCAGAAAATTATTACAACAATCAAGGCATGAGGTAATGTGGGTCCTGCACTAGAGCAATGGTACTGTCAGAGGAGAGAAAGTGGTACATGTGAGATCCGATTTAAAGATAAAATCTATAGGCCTTAACAATAGATTGGCTATAGGAGAGGGAGAGATAGTGAGTAATTCAGAATGATTTGTAGGCTGTGAGACTGAGGAAGTAGGAAGAGGTTATTGCCCTATTGTTGTTTGTCCTTTGTTTCTTGAAGAGAGCCATAGCATCAAGGGAAGTGATACCATGACATGCAAGTAAATTGGATTTAGGTGAGGGATGGCTGTACAAAATCACCACACTCACTTTCACATCCAGAGCTTTCTGGGTCCAGTGGCAAGATACAGATCAGAATGATTGGAGATGGCCTTCTACAGTAATACAGAAGGAAAGAGAGGAGAGAGTTTATGGGGAAAGATAATGGGTTCTACTTTGTAGATATTTGTAGATAGTAAACAGTTTCAGCTGTTTACTGGATAAACATTTTGAGATTTCTTAAGGCATTTGGAGAGGGGATATTGAAGGTCAACAGAGAGATTAAGGCAGGAAAGGTAGATTTGAGAATCATTAGACTAGATATGGTCATTAAATACATAAGACCTAATGAAAACACCAAGCATTCTTTATGGATTATAGAAGACAGTCCAAGACAAAACCTAAGCAAAACCTGCAATGTCACAGCTTGATCTGGAGGAAAATCCAGCAAAAAAAGACAGAGACAGAATGATCAGATAATAGGGGGAAAACAGAATTTAGGATGTTCAATAGAACATCCTATAGGGATGAAGAGAGTAACTTTAGAGGCAGTTGTTTCAGTGGCACCTAAAGTCAGAAGCTATATTGTAAGATATTAAGAAAAGCATGAGAAGAGAAAAAAAAAAAAGGGAAGCCATTTATTTTAAATGGCCTTATTGAAAAATCTGGCTACAAAAGGTTGAAGAGATATAGGGTGATAGTTACCAAATATGGGATAATATGTGTAAAGTATTTGCAATCTTAAAGTTTATAAATATAAAGGAAAGGACTGACTTGAGCTCTTCTGCAAACCCCTCCAAATCCCTTTAAATGATTACTCTAAAAAGATGAAGTAGAATGATTTTCCAGCCAAAACAACTTAGAAGGTTAGTAGAAAAGATATATTCCACCAGAGTGGGAATCTAGTAAAATCCCAGTGCATGCTACCAGCAGAACTTTAGACTCAGCAAGCTAGGATTGTGTTTTTTGATCTCTCAGTTATCAACAGCACTGGCAGATCTCAGACCTCTGAGTTCAGAGATACCAAAGATGACTTGTAAGGTCAGTAAAGAAAGTTTGTTTTACTGGATTGAAAGGGTCCTGGGAAACCAGCAAACCAGTAGTAGGCCTTGGGAACCACTGAATCTGCAGTAGCAGCAGTGGTGGTGGTGGTGGAAGCAGTGGGGACAATTGTGATGGCAGAAGCTTTCAGAGATCTTAGTCCACAGATGGCAAGGTGTCCATTGGTCAGAAGGAGGTGTCTTTACTAGTCCTGTTGCTTAGGCACACTAGAACTAAGAGCCACAGTGAAGCTTCAGGGCAGAAAAGAGTGATTGTGGTTATTTAAACACACTTCTCCTTGAATCATAACATCTTGGGAGAACTGAAAATTTAGATCTCTAGAACAATGTCTTAAAATTTCTGAAACTTAGAACATTACAACCTCTCTCCTGGAAATTAGGAAAAAGTCCCTACTTTAACAGAGTTAAAAGCTAAAAAAATAGGCCAGGGAAATGAGTTAACAACAGAAAAAGATTTTGACCATAGAAAATTATTATGTTGACAAGGAAGATCAAGACACACATCCCAAAGAAGATAACAAATTTAAACTTCCTACATTCAAAGTTCCAAATACAATAAAAATTAATCTTAGGCTATGAAAATTTAAAGGTGTTTTGAAAATCAAATAAGAGAGGTAAAAGGAAATTTGGGAAGAGAAATACCAGTAATGCAAAAGGACATATATAAAACTAAGAAGAAGAATGCCTTAAAAAGCAAAATTGGCCAAATGAGAAAAAAAAAAAAAAAAGGTACAAAAGCTCACTAAGGAAAATAATTCCCGAAAAATTAGAATTGAGTAAATGGAAGTTAATTACTTTATGAGAAATCAAGAAGAAACAATTAAAAAACCAAAAAGAATGAAGGAAAAATGAATTTGAAATATCTCATTGGAAGGAAAATAAACAAACAAACAACTGACTTGGAAGCAGATATAAAAGAGATAATTTAAAATATATTGTTCTACCTGAAATTCATGATAAAAAAAAAAAAAACAAAACAAATTTGATATCATCTATCAAGACTTTATCAAAGAAAATGGTCCTGATATTCCAGAACCAAATAGTAAATTTAAATTTGAAAGAATCCACCAATTACCTCCTGAAAGAGAACCCAAGAGGAAAATTCCCAGAAATATTACAGCCAAATTTTGGAATTCCCAAGTCAAAGAGAATATATTACAAGCATCTAGAAAGAAACAATTCAAGCATAGTGGAGCTACAATGAGGATAATAAAAAATTAAGCAGCTTCTACATTAAAGAATAGGAGAGTTAAGAATATGATATTCCAGAGAGTATCCAAGAATCACCCAGCCAGCAAAATTGAATATAATCCTTCAGGTGGAAGGAAATAGAGAACTTTCAAGAATTCTTGCTGAGTAGGAAAAAATGAATTTTCAAATACAGAATTCAGGAAGAACATAAAAAGGTAATCCAGAAATGAAAATCATAAAGCTCTTAATAAAGTTAATATGTTAATATTCCTCCATTGGAGGATGATACTTGCAATTCATAAGAACTTTTTTATTATCATTAGAATAAGTGCATATATAGACGGAGGGCACACAAAATGATTAAACAAATTTAACAGCCATTCTCCAATTGATAAATGATCAAAAATGAATTATGACCAAATGGCTATAAAATCATGCATATCTTTTGACATAACAATACCACCAGCAGGCATGAATTCCAAAAGAAATTTCAAAAAAAAAAAAAAAAAAAAAAAAAAGGAAAAGGACCTAAATGTACAAAATTATTTATAGCAGCTCTTTTCTCAGGCCAAAGAACTGGAAATTGAGGGGATGGCTCACCAATGGTAGGATGACTGAATAAATTGTGGTATATAATTATGATGGAACATTATTGTTCTATAAGAAATAAAACCCTGGAAAGTCTTCCATGAATTCAAGCTGAATGAATGCACTGTGGGAAAAGTAATAGTAATGCTGAGGATGATCAGCTGTGAATGACGTTGTTATTTTTGGCAATACAATGATCCCAAACTATTCTAAAGGGCTTATGACAAACACTACCTATAACCAGAAAAAGAACTGGTTGTATTTGGATAAAGATTATAGAATTTTTTAAACTTTATTTTTCTTGAAGTTTCTTTTCTTAGGGGGGCAGGGGTGAGTGAATGAATTTATATTGTCTTTCACATTATGTCTTTCATGGAAATGTTTTGCATAACATCACATGTACCTTCTCAGTGGGGAGAGGAAAAAGGGAGATAAACTGGAACTTAAAGTTAAAAAAATGTAAAAAAATATTTTACATGAAACTGGGAAAATAAAAAAAAAAAAAAAAATATATATATATATATATATGTTACTATTAATATTCTTATTAGTTGAGCCATATGTTAGAGTTTACAGTTTAATGCAGCATCTACCCTTTGAGAACTGTATGAAATGTTACAAATTCTCTATTTCAAGCTATGAGACTAATTCCCTTTTAACAGATGAATTTGCTTTAAATCAGAGGCTTCCTACATTGTTAATAAACACAAAGTGACTACTTCAATCCAGTTACCTAGTTAGTATTGGGTCTCATTTTCCTAAAACTTAGTTTTAATAACCTTACAATTTTTTTTCTGAAATCATTCTGCTGGTCATTTCTTATAGTACAATAATTTTCTATTACATTCATTTACCACAACTTGTTTAACCATTAACCAATAGATGGGCATCCTTCAATTTCCAATTCTTAGCCACCAGAAAAATTGCTATCAATATTTTTGAACAAATACATTCTTCTCCATTTATTTAAATCTCTTTGGGCTATTGATGTAGGAGGACTATTAGTGGGCCAATTAGTGGACCAATGGTATTAAAGGTTTTATAACCCTTTGAACCTATTTCCAAAAATTACTCTCCAAAACGGTTAGGTTTGTTTGATTCCACTAACACTGCACTAGTGTCCCAGTTCTCCCATATCCCAACCAATGTTCCTAATGGATATGATTCAGATTGGAATGAAGTAAGGGAAAGGGGGATTCTTATCATCAGACACCCATCATTCAAACTGCTTGAAGAAGAAAAAATGTAGATGTCTAGCAATATATAACGTTTCAAATGTTGGATGAGTGAACACATCCATCAAAAACACAATGTATGTGAAAGGAAGAGACGTGACATGGACCAAACAAGCTATGTATCACAATAAGCCATTAATATTCAGTATTAAAAATGGTTCAGTGTAGAGGACTTACAGCAATGAACATATTCCTTTGAAAGGAGAGACTGGTCCAAATTAGAAGAGGAGTGAGGATAATGTACATGAAGTAATTTGTGAACCTTAAAGCATTCCATGATTGATTGTCAGATAGAATTAGTAAAGCTAAATATTTTTATATTTATTTTATCTAGAAAAAAATCAGCTTTTAAAATTACCCTTCCTTGTCTTTAATCCACATTGGTGGTTAAGAGTATTGGTATAAGACATGTTGTGTCTCTTCAATAGAATGTAAGCTTCTTGAGGGCAGGAGCTATTCATTTTTATTCTGTGTAGTCTTTGTATTTTTCAAGACATGGTGCCTTGTATGAAATGTTTTTTTTTTTAATTGATTTGAATTTAAGTGGACTTTAGTATCGTATGTGTGGAGTAATTTTAATTACTTACTAAGGCCTACAAGATTGACATAATTAATAAAATAAAAACCCAGTAAGCTTCTCAAAGTATAGTACTTGTATTCAGGAAGTTTCTTCATTCAGGAGGTTCCTTAATAAGAAAATAACATCCTGTCAATAACCTTGTCCAAGTCCTATCAAGTATGTCAGAAGTGGGATTTAGACAAATCCCTTCCATCTTGTTTCTATTGTCATGAACTTTTGTTGTTTTTTTCAGTCATGTCAATTTTTTATATGATATCCCTGAAAGGAGGGGACTTAGATGAAGTTCAGTATACCACACAATACATGTATAATTTAATAATTCCCATTTACTTTCCTCATTAAAACAGAAAAAGTGCTATCTCATACATGAAAATGATATTTATCGATTTACTATTAACACAACATCAATTTTACCTTGTTTTTCTCAGCAGAGTGGAGAGATGGCATCTGTTCATTCAAACTCCCTGAATCCCAGCCCCTATTGGACAAGTGATTGGACTACAAGGAAGCTGAGCAAGGTTAGGTTTATGAATTCTGTTTATAGAACAAATGGAATCTAAATGGGACAGGAAACCATGACCTGGGCTTCAGAAGACCATGCTCTGAGATCTCACTAAGCTGACTATGCAAAGGCATTGTTCTCTACAGCGATGGGGCCCATCCTCCTGGGATTTCTAATCCTGATTTTGTAAAAGCACCTTGTCCAGCTAAAGTGAGTCCAATAATCAGAAGTGAGTGGGTCCAACTCTTCTCATTAAAACCATTATTTTGGACAATATCAAAGGAATATTCCTTCTCTAAATCTGTTGAGAATTAAATAGAAAATACCTAAATATACTCCTTTAAGAGCTAGCCTCAGAAAAGCACAAGCCTTGCTTATATCAGTGTCATTCTGTGCAGATTCAAACTGAGAGGGCCTGGCATGAAGGGAAACACTTACAAAGCACTTTGTGATCTCTGGGTGGTGGGGCCTGGGGGAGAATTCAAAATGATCATTCATTCTGAACAGAATCCTACCTCCCTCTGCTCTTTGAAGCCAGCTCCAGATCTCCTGGGAGAAAGAAAATACTTTCAATTTCATAATCAATGCAGGCAAACTTTTCACCTGGCTAACATTGGAATGCCTGACCTGTCTTTATCAAATGAGATATTTTGCTTAGGTGAATAAAAATACCTGAAGGATTTAAATAGACCATTAAATTAGTTTCACCTGCTTTGCTCCATGCCATGGGAATCCTGGAGAAATGAGAGTTATGAAGTGAAAAGATGGGTTTATTTCTGCTTTCTGCAAGTGTTCTGTACCTAGAGGGCATTCTCATGATTCATCCCAGTGAGTTAACTCTCTATTTTACTAATCAGCATTCAGGTTCTGTAGGAAACAGGGTCTGGAAACTAATGGAAAGTCATTAATTCTGCAATAATAATTACCAATTATGTGTATCAATATCTACGCCTATATATGTATATATATATATATATGTATATATATATATATCAAATATATCAAATTATACATGTATAATTTGATATTCACAAGTGTGAGGCAAGTTTAATATTATCACCATTTTAGGTATGAGGAAACTGAATCTGAGACAAATTAATGAATTGTCCACAATACTATAGCTAGCTTGCCTGCGGCATAATTTGAACGCAGAGATTTCACAGACTCCATTCATAAAACTGTATTCATGAAACCATATACTTACTTCTTTATCCTCGTCCATCATCCTTGATAAATGATGAATTTCATTCATTTAATATGAATGAAATTCCTTCATTTAGCAAGCATTAAACTAAGTCCCTACTATGCTCCAGGAACTGTGCCAGCTAATGTTGAGAATTAAAAAGAAAAAAAATAAGTTCCTGTTCTCAAGTAATTTCCACTAAGTAGAAACTACATGTGAAACAGATATATAAATAAATATTAAATATAAATTATAATAAATATTAAAATAAATGAATCAATCAATGAATACAAAATATATACAAAGTATGGGAGAGCTTATCATCTGAGCTGGAGGAGATGAATAATTAGAACAGTCCATTTAGAGGAAGTAATGTGAAATTATCTATGTGTCTCTATATGTGTGTGTGAGAGAGAAATAGAAACATACAGACACACATACACATACAGAGAGAGAAAGAGAGAGAGAAGAGAGAAAGAAAGAAAGAGAGAGAAAGTAAGAGAGAAAGAGAAGAGAGAGAGAGAAAGAGAGAAAGAGAAAGAGAGAGAAAGTAAGAGAGAAAGAGAAGAGAGAGAGAAAGAGAAGAGAGAATGAGAGAGAAAAAGAGAGAGAAAGAGAGACAGATAGAGACAGAGAGAAAGAGACAGAGAGAGACAGACAGAGAGAGAGAGACAGAGAGACAGAGAGACAGAGAGAGAGAGAGACAGAGAGAGAGAGAGAGACAGAGAGAGAGAGAGAGAGAGAGAGAGAGAGAGAGAGAGAGAGAGAGAGAGACAGAGAGAGAGAGAGAGAGAGAGAGAGAGAGAGTTCCAACACATGGCCAGGTTATTACCCCACTACAATTACAACATTATTATTCCTTATATGTCTACCCCAAACTTATGTATATTTCTGGGACCCAGCAGCCTGATAAACATAACAAAAACACAATTGAGGAAGGACCTTAGAAAAATAGGCATCCTGATGCATTATTGATAAAGCTATGAATTTCTCAAGTCATTTTGGAAATATGTTTAGAAAATCTAAACTAAAAAAGCACCAAAGTGAATTTCCTTCAACTGAAGGATACCATTACACCGAAAAGAGAACAAAGAAGGAAGTAAAGAACTTATATCTACCAAAAATATTTTAGCAACCCTTTTTGTTATAACATAGTAGCAGAAATTGAAAGAATACCCATAAACTGAGAAAGTGAACAAATTATGGTTTATAAATTTATTAGACTCTATGAAGTGGTAAAAGAAACAATTCAAAAGAAACTTAAGGGTGAGCTAATACAGAAAAAAAAAAAAAAAGTGAGGAAAACCAGTAGAAAAAATTATATAAGACAATGCTGTGAAGGAAAAGACCTTTGAAAGTCTTTAACACTGATCAATGTGATGACCAGTTAGAATTCTAAAGAACTGACAATCAAACATGTTATTGACTTCCTGACAATGAAATCATGGACTTATGTCTAAAAACATAAAATGAGTTCCATATAAAATGATAGATAGATATATAGATAGATAAATATATATAAATAGGTAGATATAGATAGATTTTGGATGGACCAACAGATGGATGGGTAGATTTATAGATGAAAGGAGGAAGAGTGGGAAGAATAAAGAATATAAGGATGAATAGATCAAGATGAGAGAAAGAGAGAGAAAGAGAGAGAGAGAGAGACAAAGACAGAGAGAGAGAGAGTTGATTGGAGAGATAGATTAGAAAGTTATTAGTCATCTATAAATGATATAGACATAGATATAATCTTTCAAACTAACAAAGAGACTGTGAAAAGATTGCTTTATGTTCAAAATGATTTCAGTTATTGTGACAAGTTCCCATGCAAGGGGATAAAAGAAAACACACTATTGATCTAGTTATTAGAACTTATATGAGATCAGACAGGAGGTATGATGTCTAACACAAGGCTTGAGATTAGACACAGGAAGAGACACAGGGATGAAATCAATCAGAAGATCTTAGGTCCGAAAAAAATACCTAAGACCAGACAAAATATGCGGAGAAAGTTTTCTTTTTTTTTTTTTTTTTTTTTTTTTTTTTTTTTTTTTTTTTTTTTTACTGACAATGTTCTTTCTCTTTATTATTGAAATAAATTATTAATCAAATTTCTCTTTGGCCCAACTCAGTGATTTTCCTGAAAAATTTTAAAGGGTTAATGGATATTCACAGATGGTGTGAATGGTTCTCTTGTTCCAATGTGCCGCATTCGTGACTTTTCCAGCATGTGGTAATGAGTTCCTGGGGACAAGGGGGTGGTAACCAGCTTCTAGACTGCTTTCATATATACTACCATTCATATTTTGACATTTCAGATCTTGGAATCTCAAACCGTCTCTGAATTACAAGTAGTCTATAACATAGATTCCCTGAGTCACTAGCAGTTAGTATTCTTGACTTTCACTGTCACATCCTTAGTTCCTTTTCCAGCCAGACAGAAATTCTTTTGAGAGGCAAAATGGAGTAGGAGAAAAAGTCTTGTTTTCAGAGCACAGGTTTAAATCCTGATTTACCGTTTGACCCAAGGTGATCTTGGGTAAGCCAAGGTCTCAGATTAAACAACTATAAAATGAAGGGTTTCAAATAGATTATCTCTAATATCCATTCCAATTATTTTTTTTTTATTTTATTTTATAATTATAACATTTTTTAACAGTACATATGCATGGGTAATTTTTTACAACATTATCCCTTGCACTTACTTCTATTCAGATTTTTTCCCTTCCTCCCCCAAACCCCTCCCCCAGATGGCAAGCAGTCTTATATATGTTAAATATATTACAGTATAATTTAGATACAATATATGTGTGTAGAACCGAATTTTTTGTTGCACAGGAAGAATTGGATTCAGAAGGTAAAAATAACAGTTTACATTCATTTCCCATTGTTTCTTTTCTGGATGTAGCTGGTTCTTTCCATCATTAATCAATTGGAATTGGATTAGCTCTTCTCTATGTTGAAGAAATCCACTTCCATCAGCATACATCCTCGTACAGTATCATTGTTGAAGTGTATAATGATCTTCTGGTTCTGCTCGTTTCACTCAGCATCAGTTGATGTAAGTCTCTCCAAGCCTCTCTATATTTCTCCTGTTGGTCATTTCTTATAGAACAATAATATTCCATAACATTCATATACCATAGTTTACCCAACCATTCTCCAATTGATGGACATCCATTCATCTTCCAGCTTCTAGCCACTATGAAAAGGGCTGCCACAAACATTTTGGCACATACAGGACCCTTTCCCTTCTCTAGTAGTTCCTTGGGGTATAAGCCCAGTAGTAGTATGGCTGGGTCAAAGGGTATGCACATTTTGATAACTTTTTGGGCATAATTCCAGATTGCTCTCCAGAATGGCTGGATTCTTTCACAACTCCACCAACAATGCATCAGTGTCCCAGTTTTCCCACAGCCCCTCCAACATTCATCGTTATTTGTTCCTGTCATCTTAGCCAATCTGACAGGTGTGTAATGATACCTCAGAGTTGTCTTAATTTGCATTTCTCTGATCAATAGTGATTTGGAACACTCTTTCATATGAGTGGAAATAGTTTTAATTTCATCATCTGAAAATTGTCTGTTCATATCCTTTGACCATTTATCAATTGGAGAATGGCTTGATTTCTTATAGATTAAAGTCAATTCTCTGTATATTTTGGAGATGAGGCCTTTATCAGAACCTTTAACTGTAAAAATTTTTTCCCAATTTGTTACTTCCCTTCTAATCTTGTTTGCATTAGTTTTGTTTGTGCAGAAACTTTTTAATTTGGTGTAATCAAAATGTTCTATTTTGTGATCAATAATGGTCTCTAGTTCTCCCTTGGACACAAACTCCTTCCTCCTCCACAAGTCTGAGAGGTAAACCATCCCATGTTCCTCCAATTTATTTATGATTTCGTTCTTTATGCCTAAATCTTGGACCCATTTTGATCTAATCTTAGTATGTGG
This sequence comes from Sminthopsis crassicaudata, assembly GCF_048593235.1. NCBI lineage: Eukaryota > Metazoa > Chordata > Mammalia > Dasyuromorphia > Dasyuridae > Sminthopsis > Sminthopsis crassicaudata. The sequence continues at coordinate 22,543,316 of NC_133618.1, forward strand.
TGTTAAATGTGGGTCCATGCCTAGTTTCTGCCATACTAATTTCCAGTTTTCCCAGCAGTTTTTGTCAAATAATGAATTCTTATCCCAAAATTTGGGATCTTTGGGTTTGTCAAAGATTAGATTGCTATTTTTATTCACTATCTTGTCCTGTGAACCTAACCTATGCCACTGATCAACTAGTCTATTTCTTAGCCAATACCAAATGGTTTTGGTGACTGTTGCTTTATAATATAGCTTTAAATCAGGTACACTTAGACCACCTTCCTCTGACTTTTTTTTCATTAGTTCCCTTGCAATTCTCGACCTTTTATTCTTCCATATGAATTTTGTTGTTATTTTTTCTAGGTCATTAAAATAGTTTCTTGGGAGTCTGATTGGTATAGCACTAAATAAATAGATTAGTTTGGGGAGTATTGTCATCTTTATTATATTCGCTCGGCCTATCCAAGAACATTGAATGTCTTTCCAATTATTTAAATCTGACTTTATTTTTGTGGCAAGTGTTTTGTAATTTTGCTCATATAATTCCTGACTCTCCTTTGGTAGATATATTCCCAAATATTTGATACTATCGACTGTTATTTTGAATGGAATTTCTCTTTGTATCTCTTGCTGTTGGATTGTGTTGGTAATGTATAAAAATCCTGAGGATTTATGTGGATTTATTTTGTATCCTGCGACTTTGCTAAAATTCTGAATTATTTCTAATAGCTTTTTAGCAGAGTCTTTGGGGTTCTCTAAGTATACCATCATGTCATCTGCGAAAAGTGACAATTTGATTTCTTCATTTCCTACTCTAATTCCTTGGATCTCTTTCTCGGCTCTTATTGCCAAGGCTAGAGTTTCTAGTACTATATTGAATAGTAATGGTGATAGTGGGCAACCTTGTTTCACTCCTGATCTAACAGGGAAAGGTTCTAGTTTATCACCATTACATATGATATTTACTGAAGGTTTTAAATATATGCTCCTTATTATTTTAAGGAATAGTCCATTTATTCCTATACTCTCAAGCGTTTTTAGTAGGAATGGATGTTGGATTTTATCAAATGCCTTTTCTGCATCTATTGAGATGATCATATGGTTTTTATTAATTTGATTATTAATATGGTCAATTATACTAATAGTTTTCCTAATATTAAACCAGCCCTGCATTCCTGGTATAAATCCCACTTGGTCATAGTGTATTATTCTGGGGATGATTTTCTGAAGTCTATTTGCTAATATCTTATTTAAGATTTTAGCATCAATATTCATTAAGGAAATTGGTCTATAGTTTTCTTTCTCAGTTTTCGATCTACCTGGTTTAAGTATCAGTACCATGTCTGTGTCATAGAAGGAATTTGGTAGGACTCCTTCAATCCCTATTTTTTCAAATAGTTTACATAGCATTGGAGTTAGTTGTTCTTTAAATGTTTGGTAGAATTCACCTGTAAATCCATCTGGTCCTGGGGACTTTTTCTTAGGAAGTTGGTTAATAGCTTGGTCTATTTCTTTTTCTGAGATGGGACTATTTAGACTACTTACTTCTTCCTCTGTTAATCTGGGCAAGCTATATTTTTGAAGGTATTCTTCCATTTCATTTAAGTTATCAAATTTATCGGCATAAAGTTGAGCAAAGTAGCTCCTAACTATTGTTCTAATTTCCTCTTCATTAGTGGTGAGTTCACCCTTTTCATTTTCAAGACTATCAATTTGCTTTTTCTCTTTCCTTTTTTTAATCAGGTTTACTAAGGGTTTGTCTATTTTGTTGGTTTTTTCATAAAACCAACTCTTAGTTTTATTAATTAATTCAATAGTTTTTTTACTTTCAATTTTATTAATCTCACCTTTTATTTTTTGAATTTCAAGTTTTGTGTTTGTCTGGGGGTTTTTAATTTGTTCCTTTTCTAGCAATTTTAGTTGTAAACCCAATTCGTTGGCCCTCTCTTTCTCTATTTTATGCAAGTAGGCCTGTAGAGATATAAAACTTCCCCTAATTACTGCTTTGGCTGTATCCCACACATTTTGGTATGATGTCTCATTATTGTCATTTTCTTGGGTGAAGTTATTAATTATGTCTATGATTTGCTGTTTTACCCAATCATTCTTTAGTATAAGATTATTTAGTTTCCAATTATTTTTTGGTCTATTTTCCCCTGGCTTTTTATTAAATGTTATTTTGATTGCATTATGGTCTGAAAAGGATGCATTTACTATTTCTGCCTTACTGCATTTGATTTTGAGGTTTTTATGCCCTAGTATATGATCAATTTTTGTATAGGTTCCATGAACTGCTGAGAAGAAAGTATATTCCTTTCTGTCTCCATTTAGCTTTCGCCAAAGATCTATCATATCAAACTTTTCTAGTATTCTATTTACCTCTTTGACTTCTTTCTTATTTATTTTGTGGTTTGATTTATCTAATTCTGATAGTGCAAGGTTGAGATCTCCCGCTATTATAGTTTTGCTATCTATTTCCTCTTGCAGCTCTCTTAATTTCTCTTTTAAGAATTTAGATGCTGCACCACTTGGTGCATACATGTTTAATATTGATACGGCTTCACTATTGATGCTTCCCTTTAGCAGGATATAATGCCCTTCCTTATCTCTTTTAATTAGATCATTTTTTGTTTTTGCTTGATCTGAGATGAGGATGGCTACTCCTGCTTTTTTGGTTTTGCCTGAAGCATAATAGATTCTGCTCCACCCTTTTACTTTTAGTTTGAATGTCTCATCCTGTTTCAGGTGTGTTTCCTGTAAACAACATATAGTAGGATTCTGACTTTTAATCCAGTCTGCTAACTGCTTCCTCTTTATGAGGCAGTTTGCCCCATTCACATTTATTGTTAGAAGGACTAATTCTATATTGCTTGCCATCCTATTAACCCCTGCTTATGCTTTTCCCCTTTCCTTCCCTTTTACCCTCCTATCCAGTATTCAACTGGTAAACACCACTTGCTTTTCACAGCCCTCCCTTTTTAGGATCCCTCCCCCACCTTAAAGATCCTCCCCTTATTTTATCCCTTTTCCTCGAAATTACTGTATTCCCTTCCCCTTAGCTTACTCCTTCCCTTTCACTTTTCAATGAAGTGGAAGAAGTTTCACCATAAATCGAATATGTCTATTGATACACGCTATGTTCATCTCCCTCCTTTCTTTCTCTCAGATATAATAGGTTACCTTTGCCTCTTCATGAGATGTAGTACCACCACTTTATACTTTTTTATGATATAATCTCCTTTCCACCTCTAGTTTCTAAGACAAATTGTACATATGTTCTTTATATATTTTTTTGACAGAAGTATAGTTCTCAAGATTTCTTTTTACCTTTTTTAGAAGTCTCTTGAGTTCTGTATTTGAAGATCAAACCTTTTATGTAGGTCTGGTTTTTTCATCAAAAATAGATGGAATTCATTTATTTCGTTAAATGTCCATCTTCTTCCCTGGAAAATGATGCTCATTCTTGCTGGGTAAGTCACTCTTGGCTGCATACCAAGTTCCTTAGCCTTTCGGAATATCATGTTCCAGGCCCTGCGTTCTTTTAATGTGGACGCTGCTAGATCCTGTGTTATCCTTATTGTGGATCCTCCATATCTGAATTGTTTTTTTCTAGCAGCTTCCAATATCTTTTCCTTTGTCTGATGGTTCTTGAACTTGGCCACTATATTTCTTGGCGTTTTGATTTTAGGGTCCCTTTCAGTAGGTGATCGATGAATTTTCTCAATGTCTATTTTACCCTCTGTTTCCAAAACATCTGGGCAGTTCTCTTTGATAATTTCCTCGAAAATGGTGTCCAAGCTCTTTTTTTCCTCCCATTTTTCAGGGAGTCCGATTATTCTCAAATTGTCTCTCCTGGATCTGTTTTCCAGGTCTGTTGTCTTTCTGGTAAGGTACTTGACAGTCTTTTCAATTGTCTCATTTCTCTGGTTTTGCTTGACTCCCTCTTGGTTTCTTCTTGAGTCATTCATTTCTACTTGTTCCAGTCTAATTTTCAATGATGTATTTTCTTCACTCACTTTTTTTATATCTCTTTGTAATTGTCCAATTGAGTTTTTATCTTCTATGGAATTTTTTTCCATTGTATTTTTTAGAGAGCTGATTTCTTTTTCCAGCTCTCTAATCCTGTTTTCCTTGGAGTTGTTTACCTTTTCCAGCTCACTAATCTTGTTTCTCAATGATTTGATTTCTTTATCCACTCTGTCTTTGAATGCATGGGATGACTTCTCCAGGCTCTCTTGCCAAGCTTCCCTTTCCTTTTCCCATTTCTCTTCCAGCTCTCTTGTGAGAGCCTTTTTGATTTCCTCTATGAGGTTCTTTTGTATTGAGGAGCAGCTTATATCCCTCCCAGGGGATACATCTGGGGACATTCTGTTCCTAGTCTCCTCAGCATTTGAAGTCTGCTCCCTCTCCACACAGAAGCTGTCAATGGTTAGAGCCCTTTTGAATTTTTTGTTCATTTTGTCAGAGTAGGAATCAAAGAAAACAAACTGACAAGAGAAACAATTGGTCTGTTTTGCGGGGGATAGGGCTGGATGTTATTAATGGGCTTCCTCTACAGACTGGGGGTAGGGCAGCAGAGAGCCACTAACAGAACAGCAATGACTGTACTGAGTCTGCGCTCTGAGGCTCCGAGAACGCACCGAGTCAGTCCAGGTGGGGGTTGGGGGTGGCCGGGCTCTGAGAGACGCTGGCTTTCTGGGGTTTTAATCTTCACCTCCAGCGTTTACACCCTCTCCACCGCTCCTGGCTTGCTGCCAAGACGGAGCATCCACACTGGGGCAAAAGCCCTTTCACAAAAAACGACAGAGATCACACCCCTCCCCCTCTGGTCTGAGCTGTGTGAGCTGCCTGTCTTGCTCTGGCTGTCTGCCCTCAGTCTGCGCCCAGTCTGATTGACCCTCCCCCGAACAAACACAGACCTTTTCTGGCGACTTTCAAGGATGTCTTCTCTTGGTGATAATTTGTGGATTTCTTTCTGGGTCAAGCATTAAGTCAGAGGCTTGTCATGAAGTAAGTTCTGAGAGAAAACGAGGAGCTCAAGCAGCTGTCTGCCTCCACGCCGCCATCTTGGCCGCGCGGAGAAAGTTTTCTGAACAAAACTCCAGAAAGTAGGTATGAGGCTGCAGTCAGACACAGGGTGTGAGATCAGATATAAGGTATAAGATCAAAAATAATGTGTGAAGGTATACATGTACATAATTGATTTTATGGTATTAATCTTGAATCATCAAAGAATGGTTACATTCTATTTACACAGAAAATCAATAAAATATTTTAGTTCAAGTATCAGATTAATTTCTAGTTTTGCCGATATCAAAATCAAACAAATTAAACATTTATTAAGCACTCCCACATGACTATTAATGTGCTAAATTCAAATAAAAACAGACACCAAAGAAGTTCTAGTTTTCTGTATCAGTAAAACTTGTGTATGTAGTTGTATGTGTCTGTGTGTGTGTGTACACCCACATACCATATGTATAATTTTAAAGATAAGAAAATTCATTGGCAGAAATGTTGGCATTTGTTCAGCCAGTGAGCCTTAGAGTTGCCTGGGGCATTCATAAACCTCTAAGAACCTTACCATGGTCACAAGCCAGTATTTGTTAGAATTTTGACTTGAATCCAGTCTTTCTGAGTCCAAACCCAGTGTTCTCTACACAACTCTACATTTCCTTTCATGAATAACAGTACATTGAATTAATAGAATGAATGATGATTAATAATCACTAAAGTTTATATAGCACTATAAGGTTTCCAAAACACTTTATAAAAAATGATCTCATTTCATCCTCAGAGCAATTCTGCAAGGTAAATGCTATTATTATATTCATTTTACAATTAAGGAAACTGAGGCAGAAAAAGATAAAGTGACCTTCCCAGAGTCACACATCTAGTAAGAATCTGGGACAGGATTTTGAATTCAGATTTTTCTGCTGCCTCATCACTGTTAGAGTTGTAAAGGATCTAGGAATCGATTAATTTAACCCATTTGTTTCACAATTGAGAAGATGGAGGCTTCACTTCAGATGATGCTCCTCATTTTATCACCATTTAGCAAGTCTTTTTGACCCATGCTCTTGCTTCCAAAGCATACTGAATCAAATTCAAGCCTTCTGATTCAAAGTACAATGTTGAAGTCTATTCTACTATATTACTGCTGCCTTGAACAAACAAAACAAAATTGAGCTGTGTGATTTAACAGAAACTATGTTATTTTCTGAATGCTTGTGATTAAGGGATTTTAAATGATATCTCAATTATTACATCTTAATTATCCCATTTGATTAATAGCTTAATCATCCTCATTCCAGGATTTAAGCCCCTCAAGCAGAATTCATTCCATTAGGCAAACCATTAGCTCTCTCTCTTCCCTCCCCTATGTTCCTCTTCCTTTATGCATGGAATAGAATAAGGTACAGCAAATTGTTAGTCTCCAGTCTGCTTAAAAGTTTCTGACATTTCTCTATTTTTTAGGTAATTTCTGTCTCCTCTATTCTATGTATGCTTATCAGTGGCTAGCACTAAACAAAATTGTAAAGACTTTGCATTTAGTTTTGCTTAGTTGTGATCTCCTCTTGTCTGTGTTTCGTCTCTCATATTAAGCATTATTTTCCCTATCAGTACTATGAGGTCTTAAGGTGTACTAGTGTGTCAAAGCCAGCATTTAAACTTCTGTCTAGTGGCTTCTAGTTCAAAGATGCACTATCTCCCTCTGCCAAAAAATTTGCATTTGAAAAGGGATCATCTGAGGTGGGAAATTAATGATATAATCATTAAGAAAAGACAGTATTTTTAAAATTATTTTAATAGTGTTTATTTACCAGATATATGCATGGGCAATTTTAACATTGACAATTTTACAACATTGACAATTGCCAAATCTTTTGGTCTCACTTTTCCCCTCCTCCCCCCCACCCAGATGACAGATTGACCAATACATGTTAAATATGTTAAAGTATAAATTAAATACAATATATGTATCCGTGTCCAAACAGATGTTTTGCTGTCCAAAAAGAATTGGACTTTGAAATAGTGTACAATTAACCTGTGAAGAAAATCCAAAATGCAGGCAGACAAAAATAGAGGGCTTGGGAATTCTATGTAGTGGTTCATAGTCATCTCCCAGAGTTCTTTCGCTGGGTGTAGCTGGTTCAGTTCATTACTGCTCTATTGGAACTGATTTGGTTCATTTCATTATTGAAGAGAGCCACGTTCATCAGAATTGATCAGGATACAGTATTGTTGTTGCCTTGTACAATGATCTTTTGGTCGTGCTCATTTCACTCAGCATCAGTTCATATAAGTCTCTCCAGGTGTTTCTGAAATCATCCTGTTGGTCATTTCTCACAGAACAATAATATTACATTTTATTCATATACCACAATTTATTCAACCATTCTCAAATTGATGGGCATCCACTCAGTTTCCAGTGTCTGGCCACTACAAAGAGGGCTGCCACAAACATTCTTGCACATACAGGTCCCTTTAGCAGAGGAAAGTATTTAACCACCACCTAACTCAATTCTCTGTGAAGGTTTTTTTTTGTTTGTTTGTTTTTGTAATAATAATTTTTCTAAATTTTCAAAATAGATGCAAAGATAGTTTTCAAAAGTCACCCTTGTATTCCACATTTTCTCTCTCTCCCCCCATGCACTCCCCTAGACAGCGAATCATCCAATATATGTTAACATGTGCAATTCTTCTATACATCTTTCTATAATTTTCATGCTTCACACACACACACACACACACACACACACACACAAATCAGATCAAAAAGGAAAAAAAAAGAATGAAAAGAAAAAAAAGCAAACAACAATAAAAATACAACAAATAATATAATACTAATATTACAAAGTAAATAATAACATTATTTTATTATATTTATTATATAATATATATTATATGAAACATATATATATAAATTATAATATACAATTATATATTATAATTAATATTATAAAATAAAATAATAACAAATTACAATAAAAAAGAAGAAAATACTATGTTATACAAACCATTTGGTCCCCATAGTTTTCTCTCTGGGTGCAGATGACTCTTTCCAACACAAGATCACTGGAAGTAGGCTGAATCACCTCACTGTTGAAAAGAGTCATATCTCCCAGAATTGATCATCATATAATCTTGTTGCTATGTGCAATGTTCTCCTGATTCTACTCATTTCACTTAGCATCAGTTCATGTAAGTCTCTTCAGGCCTTTCTGAAGTCATTCTGCTAATTGTTTCTTATAAAACAATAATTCCATAACATTCATATACCATGTACTTATTATACTATATATGTATATATATACATATATATACATATATATACATATATATATATATATATATATATATATATATATATATATATATATTATACCATATACCTTAACTTATTCAGTCATTCTTCAATTGACCAGCACCTATTCAGTTTCCAATTTCTTGCCATTACAAAAAGGGCTTCCACACACATTTTTTGCACATGTGAGCCCTTTTCCTTTTTTTATGATCTCTTTCAGGTCCAGGTCCAGGACAGACACTGTTGGATCAAAGGGTCTGCACAGTTTGATAGCCCTTGGGGTATACTTTTATATTCTCTTCAGAATGGTTGGGTCAATTCACAACTCCATTAACAATGTATTAGCACCCCAGTTTTCCCACATCCCCTCTAAAATTGGTTATTATCTTTTCCTATTATCTTAGCCAATCTGACAGGTATGTAGTAGTATCTTAGTGTTGTCTTAATTTGCATTTCTCTGATCAATAGTGATTGAGCATTTTTTCATATGACAAGAAATTGTTTTCATTTCTTCATCTGAAAATTATCTGTTCATATCCTTTGACCATTTATCAATTGGAAAATGGCTTGTATTCTTATAAATTTGAGTCTGTTCTCTATATATTTTAGAAATGAATTCTTTACCAGAACCTTGGATATAAAATTGTTTTCCCAGCTTTCAGATTCCTTCGAATCTTGTCTACATTGGTTTTGTTTATACAAAAACTTTTTAACTAAATATAATCAAAATTATCCATTTTGCATTTCATAATGTACTCTACCTTTTCTTTGGCCCCTCATTCCTTCCTTGTCCACAGACCTGAGAGGTAGAATATCCTATGTTTTTCTAATTTACTTATAATATCACTATGTCTAATCATGAACCAATTTCAATTTTTTCTTGGTATAGGGTATTAGTTATTGGTCAATGAATAATTTCTGCCAAACTGTTTTCCAATTTTCACAGCAATTTTTGTAAAAAAAAACCCTCCAAAAGCTGGGGTCCTTGGGTTTGTTGAACACTATAATACTATAGTCATTGACTATTGTATTTTGTGATCCTAAAGTATTCCATTGATCAACTATTCTTTTTCTTAGCCAGTACAAAATTGCTTTGATGACTACTGCTTTATAATATAGTTTTAGGTCTGGTACAACTAGGCCACCTTCATTTGCATTTTTTCTTTAATTCCTTTGGAATTCTTGACCTTTTATTCTTTCACATGAACTTTGTTATTATTTTTCTACCTATTTATTGTAATTTCTTGGTTGTTTATGGCACTGATTAATTTAGGTATTTTTTATTATATTAGTTTATTATTATTATTATTATTATTATTATTATTATTATCATTATATTAGGTTGCCCTATCCATTAGCAACTTGATATTCTTCCATTTGTTTAGATCATGCTTTATTTGAGTGAAAAGTTTGTAATTTTGTTCAAATATTTCCCGACTTTATCTTGGCAAGTAGATGCCCAAATATTTTATATTATTTATAATAATATGGATTTTTTTCTTTTGCATGTCTTGATGCTGGACTTTTTTGGTAACATACAGGAATTCTCTTGATTTCTGTGGACATATTTTGTATTCTGCAGTTTTGCGAAAATTGTGAATTGTTTCTAATAGTTTTTTGGTTGATTCTCTAGAATTCTCTAAGTATAACATCATATCATCTGCAAAGGGTGATAATTTGGTTTCCTCATTACGTACTCTAGTTCCTTCAATTTCTTTTTCTTTTATTGCTAAAGCTAACATTCTAATACAATATTGAATATTAGGCAATTGACAGCAGGCAACCTTGTTTCACCCCTGATTTTGGGAGGAATGATTCTAGTTCATTCCCATTACACATGATGCTTGCTGATAATTTAAAATGGATATTACTGATTATTTTATGAAAAACTCCATTCATTCCTATGTTCCCTCATGTTGTTTTTTTTTTTTTTAATTAAAATGGATGTTAGATTTTTTTCAAATCCTTTTTCTGAATCTCTTTAGATAATCATGTGATTTCTGTTAGTTTGGTTATTGATATAGTTAATTGTACTAATAGTTTTTTTCTAAACTTAAACTAGCCCTGCATTTTTATTATAAATTCTACTTAGGTCTTGGTGTATTATCCTCATGATAATTTTTTGTAATCTCTTTGCTAATGTTTTATTTAATATTTTTGCTTCAATATTCATTAGAGAAATTGGTATATAATTTTCTTTACCTGCTTTGACTCTACCTGATTTAGCTATCAGCATCATATCTGTGTCATAAAAGGAATTAGGTAGGACTCCTTCTTTTCCTATTTTTAAAATTGTTTGCACAGTATTGAAAATAATTGTTCTTTAAATGTTTGGTACAATGCACTTGTAAATCCATCTGGCCCTGGAGATTTTTTTTCTTGATTAATAACTTGATTAATAATATTATAGTTATATAGTTATAAAATAATATTAATAATATTAAGTTGATTAATAACTTGTTCAATTTATTTTTCTAAAATTACACTATTTAAGTCATTTATTTTCTCTTCTGCTAACCTGGACAATCTATATATTTTTAAGGTATTCTTCCATTTCCCTTAGATTATCAGATTTGTTGGCGTATAGTTGGGCAAAATAAGTCTTAATTATTGCTCTAATTTCTCACTTTCAATTTTGTTAGTCTCCTTTTTTTACTTTCAGAACTTCAAATTTGGTATTTAATGGGGAAGTTAATTTGTTCTTTTAGTTGCATGCCCAATTAAGCCATTGATCTCTTTCTCTATTTTATTCAAGTATGCATCTCAGGATATAAAATTTCCCCTAAGAATTGCCTTGGCTGCATCTCATAAATTTTGTTATGTTGTCTCATTATTGTCATTCTCATTTGTTGTTTCACCCACTCATTCTTTAGATTAGATTATTTAGTTTTCAATTAATTTTTGCTCTATTATTCCCAGGCTCTTTATTACTTGTAATTTTATTGCATCATGATCTGAAAAAAACTGCATTTACTATTTCTGCCTTTCTGCATTTGATTTTGAGGCTTTTGTGCCCTGATACATAGTAATTTTTTGTGTAGGTTCCATGTACCATTAAGAAACAACATATTCCTCTCTTTCCCCATTCCATTTTTTCCAAAGGTCTATCACACCTAACTTTTCTAAAATTCTATTTACTTCCTTAACTGCTTTTTAAATTTATTTTGTGGTTCAATTTATCTAGTTCTGATATATCAAGGTTGACATGCCCCACTAGTAAAGCTTTGCTACCTATTTCTTCTTGCAGTTCTCAACTTCTGCTCTAGGAATTTAGATACTATACCACTTGGTGCATATATGTTTAGTATCAATATTGCTTCATTATCTATGGTGTCCTTTAGCAAGTTTTAGTTTCCTTCCTCATATCTTTTAATTAGACTCATTTTTACTTTTGCTTTATCTGAGATCAGGATTATTACCCCTGTTTTTTTTTTTTTTTTTTTTTTTTTTTTTTTTTTTTTTTTTTTTTTTTTTGTTTTTGTTTTTGTTTTGTTTTTTGTTTTCTTTTGTTTTTTTGAACTTCAGCTGACGCATGATAGATTTGGCTCCAGTCTTTTACCTTTATTCTCTCTCTCTCTCTCTCTCTCTCACTATATATATATATATATATATATATATCTATCTATCTATATATATATATATATATATATATATATATATATATATATATATATATATATATATATATATAGATATAGATATAGATATAGATATCTGCTTAAATGTGTTTCTTGTAAAACTTATTGTAGGGTTTTGGCTTTAAATTCAATATGCTATCTACTTCTCTTTTATGAGAGATTTCCTCCCATTCACGATAACAGTTAAAATTAATAACTCTCTGTATTTACCACCATCTTTTTTCCCCTAACTTACAATTTTCTCTTTCCTCTCTCCCTTTTCCTCCTTACCAGTGTTTTGCTTCTGACTACCACCTTTCTCAATCTACCCTCCTCTTTTATAGCCCTTTCACCTTTCTCATCCTTTTCCCCTTCTAATTCTGCTCTCCCTTCTATTACCTTCCCCTCTCCTTCCACTTTTATTATCTTACTTTCCTATAAGATGAGAAAAGTCTCTCTTGTCAAATTAAATATGTCTGATATTCTTTCTTTGAGTCAAATCTAATGAGATTAGGATTTATACAATGCTCACACTCCTCTTTTTCCCCCTCAATTGTAATGTCTTTTTTGTTTCTTCATGTGATATGATTAACCCCATTTTACCTCCCTTTTCCTTTTCTACCAGTACAATCTTTTTTTCACCCAGTTGTTTTTTCTTTTTTTTTTTTTTTTTTTTTTTTTTTTATATAATCACAAAAAAGTCACATTATACCTACACTCTCTAAATATATCCCTAACAAAGATATAGTTCTCAAGAGTTAAACATATCATCTTTCCATATAGGGATTTAAACATTTTATCTTTAAATATATGTATATATATATTTTTTTTTCCCTTCCTTTTTGCTTTTTTTGCTTCTCTTGTGTTCTGTATTTGAAGATCAAATTTTCTGTTCAATTCTTTTTTCTATCAAAATAAATGAAAATTCCTTATTTTCTTTTTTTTTTTTCCATTTCACCAAATTAATTTTTAAGGAGTTATTTTTTTTCAGACTATTTCAGAGTCTCCTTTTCCTAAGCTCTTTTTCCTTTCCCCATTTTTCTTTTAACTCTCTTTTAAGATCCTTTTTGAATTCTTCTAAGGCAACCTTGTGAGATGGAGACCAACTAATATCCCCTTTTGGGTCTTCATATGGAGATTTTTTGCCGTCAGTGTCCTGGAGGTTTAAGGTCTGTTCTTCCCAGTCTCCATATAAAGCTATCTATGGTCAAAGCTCTTTTTGTTTTTTGCTTATTTGTAATGGTTGAGATTTGCTCTTAGGGCAAAAGGATGAGTGTCCCAAGCTTCCTCTACAGCAACAAAAGTTTCACACTGCCCTGAGGTCAGTGCTGGAGCTTCCTTCTTATGCTGAGTGGGTTTGGCCAAGTCCTACTTGTTATGCTGGGGTTCAGGGGCTCACTATTTACTTTCTGCTGTTATACTGAAGGTCTCACAGCTAACTGGCTGATTCACTGATGTCTGAATCAGGATAAAGTATCAAATGGCTCTATTTTGGCTGAGCCTCCCAGTTGTTGGGTCTCCCCACATTGTTGTATCTGCTCTGGGTTGTAACAAAAATGTAAGCAAACAACAGCAAAAAGAGTGGAAATGCTGTGTTGTGGTCCACACTAATTACCCCTAGTTCTCTCTCTGGATGTAGCTGATTCTCTTAATTACTGAACAGTTGGAACTGGTTAAAATCATCTCATTGTTGAAGAGCCACGTCCATCAGAATTTATCATCGTATAGTCTTGTCGTTGAAATGTATAATGATCTCTTGGTCCTGCTCATTTCACTCAGCATCAGTTCATGTAAGTCTCTCCAGGCCTCTCTAAAAACATCCTGGAGGTCATTTCTTACAGAACAATAATACTCCATAACATTCATATACCACAATTTACCCTACCATTCTTCAATTGATGAGCATCCACTCAGTTTCCAGTTTCTAGCCACTACAAAGAGGGCTGCCACAAACATTCTTGAACATACAGGTCCCTTTCCCTGTAACATGCCCTCCTGGCAGTTACAATTACCAGTCTGTCCTAGGCCCAACAGAGCACCTTGACCACTGACCTTTGCAGTGTCAACTCTACCCGGCTCGTCTCCTCTGAGGCCTTCAAAGGTCTCTAACCACAATCTCTTGAATTTATAGTTTAATAACCGGTAGCATGTTCAAGAACAGCCACGTGTAATCTTAAAAGCCTTTATTATACCTACTCACTTAATGCCCTGACTTAATGCCCTGACTTGTTAACTCCTTAGTGAACACCTGGCCTAAAGACCCACGTGCTCTCTACCAAACTCCTTACCTCTCCGCTATCCATCAGCTTGGCTCAGCTACCCCAGGCTAGGGAGCCAGGTTAAAGAGAGTGACTGTTGCCTGCAGTGGGCTTATAAAGGGCCTGTGAGGTCACTCACACAGCCAACCAGCAAGAGAGCTATCACCCAATACAAAGCTATCTCAATATGGCCAGGATCCCACCCACAGGGTCAGTCCTATATCCACAAAGATTACTTCTGGGCCACTCAATCTCCTGTTGCACTGTGGCCGCCCATTTAAAGGATCCTTTTATTTCCCTTCTTTAAAATCTCTTTGGGACATAAGCCCAGTATTAACACTGCTGAGTCAAAGGGTATGCACAGTTTGATAACTTTTTTGAGTATAGTTCCAAATTGCTCTCCAGAATGGTTGGATCTGTTCACAACACTAATAATGCATCAGTGTCCCAGATTTTCCACATCCCCTCTGATATTCATCATTATCTTTTCTTATCTTCTTAGCCAATCTGACAGGTGTGTAGTCGTATCTCAGAGTAGTCTTAATTTGCATTTCTCTGATCAATAGTAATTTGGAGTTCTTTTTCATATGACTAGAAAGTTTCAATTTCTTCATCCAAAAATTTTCTGTTCATATCCTTTGACCAGTGGAATATATTAATTCCTCATTGGTTATCTCCTCCAAAGATCCCATGTTGACCCACACTAGAATCCATATCCTGAAGTAACTTTCATCTGGATATCTACTGTACTTGTTGGTTACTGTCTCTCAAAGAGCACCAGCTCTGGAATCAGAAGAGCAAGGTACAAATCCCACAGCTGACATGTATCTTATGTTAAGTAAGTCACTTCAACTCTCTAAGATTGTTTCCTTGTATTAAAGATTAAGGGGTTGGACTTGCTGACTTCTAAGGTCCGTTCCAGCTCCAAATCTATGATCCTATGAATGCATGGGGGATAGAATCAGATCAGTTCTTTAAGAAAATATTTTCTAGGGGATGACAAATTGTGAAGAGACTTGAAATGAGGATAATGAAAACACTATCACAATAATTCAAGTGAGAAGCACATGAGAGCTCAAAATAGAGAGTGATTATGTGACTAGATAAAATGGAATGTATGTTTGAGAGAAAGAAAAACAAAGATTTGAAACTCATTTGGATATATGGAGAGAATGAGAGGTATCTGTTTTTTTATCCTTTTTGATGAATCTCTATACTAGTCCAATTTCACTTTGCACTAAATGAAACTAAAATAAATGTAAAGATAATCCCATCGAATCTTTCATTTTATCATGAATTTAAAGGCAGTAAAAGGATTAGGAAAAGTGAAAATTGTATATGAATATCTAATAAGCTCTAGGGTATAGATGGTAGTTATGATATAGTTAAAGGGAAAGGGGATTTGGGTGAAAAATGCAAAAGGAATTGAAACACTTAAAAATGTAAAAGAGATAAAAATGCAGTACCCTTGGCCCTGAACATTAATGCTCAAATACATAACATTGAAGCAACAATTTGAGATAACTACCATCTTAAGTCAAGATGGCAAATTGGACCTAATAGATATCAATACAATTTGTTGCAATGAAACCCAAGAATGGAACAAAGCTTTCTAAACTGTGGGTTGTGTTGGGGCTTTGGGACTAGATATACCACAAAAATTTGGCGATAATAAAAGGTTTCAGAGTATGCAATGACCAAAATTTAATTTAAAATACAATACATAATGAATCTGAGGTATTTCTGGCAGTGCTTGCGTGTTTTGTTTCACACAATTTCACTGCACTCATGGTTCTGAACAAACACGTGCATTTTGCACTGCACAGGCCATCATACCACTCAACACCAATGAATGATGCCAGAAACACCTCAGCTCAGATTTAAGACTAGCGTATGTAGTGTTTTTACTACAATTGCAGTGTTTTTACTGTACATAAAAGTTTTCTGTTCTTACAGAAACATAATAGTTTAATTACAAAAAAAAAAAAAAGCATTTAATATGTTTAAATCATCATCCTTTACTATGTAAGCATCAAATTAGTATGTCTTTTGATTGTGTTATGTTAGAATTCTGGATTTAAAAAAAATTACCTTCTTCTTTTACAGAAACATGTGTTTAATTGTAACAAAAACACTTCAATACTATTTCTTCACCATTACAGCTGTATATGTAAGTGTGAACATTATTTTTTTTAATTAAGCACAAACAAAAGCAATTTCATAAACTAAAGCTAATATTTATTGGAGAAATTCTTAGCAATATATATTTATATTTTAGGAAAACATTTTTGGTTAAGAATAAGTGACTAAATATGGACAGAGGATGTAAAAATACTGATGATAAATATGGAAGAGTCTTTGCTACCACATTGTAGTGCATCTATATTGACAAGAAAAAGAAAGTATGTTGAATCATTTTTGCAATATTGATTTACTTTTAATAAAGACAATGGTGTAAAGAAATCTCTTTGCTTAATTTGTAATGAAATTTTGGCTGTGGAGAGCATGAAACCAGCCAAACTAAAATGACATCTTAATATCAAGCATGCAACATATTCCAGTATACCAAAGTGATATTTTGAATGACTTTTAAAATATTCAAATAAAGAAAAAACATGTTTTGAGAAACTTGTTACTATCAACAAAAAGTATTTGCTTGCAAGTTATGAAATCTCTTATTTAATTGCAAATACTAAAAAGCCCTATGAGATAGAGGATCTTTCGTACTTGCTATTAAAATGTCAGAAATAGTTCATAGGAAAAATATGGAAATGAGATTTGTAAAATTCCTTTATTAAATGATATTGTTTTCTAAAGATTTTCTGAAATTAGTAATTCTAGCAGCTTAAGAGCTTAAGGACAACCCAAATTTTGCAATTCAGTTAAATGAAATAACTGATATTTCTAACAGATCACAGTGGTTACTTTATATACGATATGTTTTTGAGGGAAGCATAGATAAAGAATTATTTATTGTTTTCTTTTCCTTGGGAAAGGTATACCAGAGGGAAGGTATATATTTTAAAGTTGATAATTAAGTGCATTGGAATCTATACAGAAGATGCTGAAGTAATGAAGTGCAAGAATTCAGATTTGTAGCAAAAATTAAAACTTGAAGTAATGAACACATCATTTTCACTCATTGCATTATCCATTAGAAGGTAAATGCCAAAAATGCAGCCAAATATCTCTTCCTTTCTTCTCCTTCCTTCCTTCCTTCCTTCCTTCCTTCCTTCCTTCCTTCCTTCCTTCCTTCCTTCCTTCCTTCCTTCCTTCCTTCCTTCCTTCCTTCTCTTCCCTTCTTCTTTCTTCCTCTTTCTTTCTTTCTTCTTTTTTCTTTCTTTCTTCTTTCTTTCTTTCTTTCTTTCTTTCTTTCTTTCTTTCTTTCTTTCTTTCTTTCTTTCTTTCTTTCTTTCTTTCTTTCTTTCTTTCTTTCTTTCTTTCTTTCTTTCTTTTTTTCTTTCTTTCTTTCTTTTTTTCTTTCTTTTTTCTTCCTCTTTCTTTCTTTCTTCTTTTTTCTTTCTTTCTTCTTTCTTTCTTTCTTTCTTTCTTTCTTTCTTTCTTTCTTTCTTTCTTTCTTTCTTTCTTTTTTCTTTCTTTCTTTCTTTTTTTCTTTCTTTTTTCTTTCTCTTTCTTTCTTTCTTTCTTTCTTTCTTTCTTTCTTTCTTTCTTTCTTTCTTTCTTTCTTTCTTTCTTCACTAGTGTTGAATATGCTTCTTAATACTATCAAAATCATTTACTTCATTGAAAGCTGTTCCCTTGAAAGTCATGTATTTTCAAATCTTTGAAGACATAGACTCCAATTACAAAAGCCTATTATTAGGCATAGAGGTAAGATAATTCTCAAGAGGGTGAAGTCTAAACAGACTGTTGAAGTTGAAAGATTAAAGTGTTATATTTTTGAGTCAGCAGAAATCTGATTTTTCTATTTCTTCCATTATGACTTATGACTTTCAAAAGTATGTAATTTGTCAGATAGTTTTGAAAAACTCAGTGATTTAAACACGTTGCTTCAAGAAAAAAAAAACTTTATTTTATATTTATGTTAAAAGATAAAATTGAAAATTTTGTTTAAAAAGTTAACATATGGAAGAATGGAATGGAAATGGTTCTTTAGAAATGTTTACAACAACAGATTATTTTATGATTGAAAACAAACCTTCCCAAATTTTAATTTTAATAATTTTAATTGATCATCTAAAGTCCCTGAGAGTACAGTTTCAAAAATATTTATTTTCTTTTTTTTTAAATTTTAGAATAATTAGTTGAGTTTGTAAACCATACTCAATAAAAAAATCTGCCAATTGCCATTAAAAGCTCAATAAGAATTTGTTGAATTTTTTAAATAATGCAGGTTTAAAATGTGAGTTTCCTAAACAAAACAAACAACAAAAAATTAAATTAATTTTGGCTGGAGATTAGGATAGAATTCCAACAATTTCTGGAATTATCTGAAACAAAGTTCTGCCATTTTGTACTAGGTATTTTTGCAAAATAGCATTCTCAGCTTTGATGATTAATGGAATCAAAATATTGATCAAGTTTGAAAAATGATGAAGATGCTCTCCATTCCATTCTGCAATATTCTACTTCAATTTAATTCTTCATGTAAAAATAAATATGTATATCCATCTCATCCTTTTTATTAGTTTTCAAACTTGCTTTTCTCTTTAATAAATGGCAATCTTATGTATATATACCAAAAATTGTTTTAAAATAAGTTTCTTTATGCTATATTGCTTTATTTCTATATATTGTTATTCACATAACCATTTTATATACCCATATACTCAAGGTTGAGTAAAAATTTCTTTGGGCACAAAGGGGTCACACATGGAAATGTTTAAGAAACCTTGAATTAGAATGTGGAGCTAAATGGGTATAAATTATCTAAAAAAATGTGCAACAATCTATATTAAGGATAGGATATAATGTAGACTTTCATTAATATAAGGAACACTAGCAATGCAGATTAACTCTGCAGTTTTAGAGATATTTCTAAAGCATTTGTTGAGGAGTTAAATTACTTGCCCAGGGACACATTATCAGAATGTCAGAGATTTCCCTGGCTCTGAGGTAGCTAGGCTACATAACTGAGATAGCCCTATAGAGTTAGAGTTAGGATGGCTTGAGTTTGAATACTGCCTTAGATCCTTACTAATTGGGTAATTCTGAAAAACTTACTTAATCTTTCTTTTTTGTTTCAACTTATCCAAATGTAAAATTGGGATAATAATAGCACTTGTCTTCCAAAGTTTTATAATAATCAAATAAGATGATATTTGTAAGCAATACTGTAAACAATATTGTACCGTTGAGCACAGTGGCCCTGTCCAAGGTAAATGCTCTATAAATTATGTGGCTAAGTGTATGAGTATATACAAATATAAGCTATCTTTTGATTTGCAAGTGGTAGAAAGGAAAATGGACAGCTAGGCAGTACAGTAGATAGAGCACTGGGACTAGAGACAGAAGACTTATCTTCCTGAGTTTGAATCTGGACTCAGATACTTAGTAATTATGTAATTGTGGATAAATCACAACCCTGTTTGCCTTAATTTTCTAATCTATAAAATGAGCTAGAGAAAAGTCAAAATACACCAGTATCTGCCAAAAAACAAATAAGCAAATAACAACAAGAAAATCCCAAAACAAAAACAAATGGGAACATGAAGAGTAAGTCACAAATAAAACATGCATTAAAAAGGAAAGGAAAAAAGTGATATACCATAAAGTTGTGATTGATTATTAGTAGAGGAACTAGTTCATACATTGATTTTTGAACTGGAATCTAAAATACTGATCTTCTGACTCATAAGACATGTTTCCTTCTGCTATAACATAGTAATGATCATTAATTTCTATTATAGTTCTTCAGTTTTCCTACCCAGAATTCCTACTCTTTCTCCATACCATGTATTATTGTTCCTATTCCCTCACTTGGCCATAGATTGACATTTCCAAGGTTACATCACTGTGTTGTCCTTCTTCTAAAGCCTATCTCTAGATCCTCTACCTCCAGGGATTTCAAGTCTGGAATAATCCATTTGGGCTTGAACCACCACTTTCCTGGTACAACTAAACTCAATTGTTGAGTTTAGGGATCAGTGAAAATAAAGACTAGCATGGTCAGTTAAAGCAGGTTACAAAAGCCTCCTTAAATCTCAAATAAACTAGCAATGGCCACTTGCTGTTCATTCTAAAATCATCTTCCCCAAGTTGGGCCATAGTCTTCATTCCAAAGTAATTTGTAGTCTCTTTCCCTATGGCTTCTCTCTCTAGGTTTCTGGCACCCCACAATTGAATCTCACTTAGATGACACAATTACTTCTATGAAATTAGCAGATATTTTTTAGCAAAAGTGAATCAGATAATTTTACCTTTGTATAAGCCAAACCTGTAACTGATACTTATTCTATAGCTAGAAAACAATTTGGAGAAGAAAAAACAAAACACTTTCCTGATGAAGGAACCAATCAATTAATTAGCAATCATGTATGTGCCAAGCCCAAGTAATTTAAAAAATGGGAAGGGAAAGGAAAAACATCTTCAGTCTCCAGGAAAAATTGAATAGAGGGGACAAAATACATGTGTGTGTGTGTATGTGTGTGTGTGTGTATACATATATATAGATATATGTGAATGTTTATATATATATATGCATATATATTATATATATGTGTATAAATATAATGTGTACATATATATATACATATATATATATATATAAGTCTAATAAGCATACATAAATATCCACTTCAAGATGAATGCAGAGTAAATGAAAGATCATCTTAGTAGAAGAAGTAAATTCGTAGTAGGGCAGCTCAGACAAACCTCCAATAGAAGGTGATATTTGATTTGAGTTTTAAGGGAAACTAATATGAAGAGATAGCAGTAAGCATGCAGAACATTCTAAACATCAAGAAGAATCACACAAATGGCCAGTAATGGGAGATAAAGCCCAGTGTGGTTGAGGAACCAGCAACTAGGTCAAAAAGTAATTGATTGGAAAGTAATGTGGAGGTATCAGGAGTGATCCTCCCTCTACTCCGTCCTGCTAACTTAGGCTTAGAGGTTATAATGTTTGTATTTCATACCTCCATTGACCTATCCATGCAATGAATGATTTTACAGTAGCAATAACAGTTGTTCTGCAAATCTAGCCTGTCTTTCTCAGGATCTTCCATGTATCTGAAATCCTATATGAAGAAGACTTTGCAAACTGTGAAAAAGGGAACAAGCATTTATTAAGAATTTACTATGTGGCAGGAATGGTGCTAAGTGTTTTGTAGATATTATAAGTATATACAAATATAAGCTATCTTTTATTTTGTAAGTGGTAGAAAGGTAAATGGACAGCTAGGTAGTGTAGGAGATAGAGCACTGGGACTAGAGACAGGAAGACTTATCTTCCTGAGTTTGAATTTTGGCCTCAGATACTTAGTAGTTATGTAATTATGAATAAATCACGTAGTTATGCAATTATGAATAAATCACTTAACCCTGTTTGCATTAATTTTCTAATCTATAAAATGAGCTAGAGGGAAAAAAATGTCAAAATACACCAGTATCTGCCAAAAAACAAATAAGCAAATAACAAAAAGAAAATCCCAAAACAAAAACAAATGGGAACATGAAGAGTAAGTCACAAATAAAACATGTAGTTCCGAACAACTACACAAAAGCAGAAGCCCAAAGTCACTAAGTTATTAGTATTGGCTTAGGGATTTGAACCCTATAAAGAGAAATAGTGAAAATGCATGATAGATATAAGTAATATATGGGGGCATATTGCTATATTGACTTCTGAGAGAGAAACTGTCATATAACTGTCATCATCTCGAACAAGTATGACCATAATGGGATTTGAACAAGTCGTGTAAGGAAGGTGACAGACAATGGGTAGAAAGCACATGTCCCATTTAATACTCGTCAAATATTAAGTGAACCAGAAGAACGCCTCCAGTATTCCACATAGACACTCTGAAGGACTGGGATTGCATGGCAGGACAAAGTACCATTATATTTAAATAAAGACTTTTAATATTTTGCTATATAGTTAGTAGTTACTTAGTGTTTTAAATTTTGCAAAGCTCTTTACAGACATCAATCCCCCCAACCTTTTGAGATAAGGAAACTTAGACAGATTAAATAAGGTACCCAGAGTCATACAACTGGTAAATTTCTTAAACTGGATTTGAACACGGTACCTCCTAACTCTAGATCCAGCATTCTATTCACTGAGTCACCTAATTGACTTACTTACTTCATGTGAAAGGAGTAATAAGTAACATGGACATAGTGTTTCCTATAGGATAGCACTCAGTTAAGTATTTTTCAATTATCACCTGATTTGATCATCAATCTTGAATAACAGGTACCATTATTATTCACATTTTGCAAATGAGGGAAGTGAGACAAACAGAAATGCTTTCCCAGGGTCAATAAATGTTTGAGGCCAAATTTGAACTCAGGTCTTTCTGTTTCTAGATTTAGTTGCCCATTCATGGGGCCATCTAGCTGATTCAGTTTAGGTAAAGGGAATTCCAGACCAATTATAAGAGAGATTTATAAAGAACGAAATTATTGTTAAAAAGTCATTTATTCTGAGCTTGAGATTGCTGCTAAATAGTCTCTTGGGTCCCTTTAAAATAGGATCTTATGATACCTAAATATAATTCTAACCCTCCTCTCCTTGCTTTCATACTGGAGAATCTTGATGACAGGAGTCTGTCACATTGTCATTCATTCACTTGTGATGACCCATTCAGCTGCAGATCTCTTTGTTTCTTCTTTCTGCTCCTGGCTTAAAGGTAGGAGGGCCATTGCCAGCAGCTACAAGAAGTCTCAGATCTCCCAGGGTGATTAACTATTAAAGGGAAGATGCATGTGATCAGGGAGTAGATATCCAAGGAACTATGATGCTTTTCGGCAGGAGATGTTTAGATAAGAGCATCCTGCATAAATGCTATAGGAGTACAGGTTTGCATAGAGAATGAAACTATTTACTGGATAATAAATCAATAGATTCTTCAAAAGAGTTTCTTATGAATTATACAAAGCAAAGGTGACTTTTCTTCTCCCAGTCTTCCATTGTCTTTTACGGTTCCGTTTTCTCAGAGCCAAGCCATAGATAACACACCCACACACCCCCCCACACACCCCCACACACACACTTTCCCCTTTTTTCCCCCACTATGATTCTAGTCCCCCACATTCGTGCATATCAGGAAAGAATCTGGAATATGAAATGACTCTTAAGGTGTCAGCCAATTTGTCAATACATATTTATTAAGCATCTTCTCTGTGCAAACACTGGTGCTAGGTGCTGGAGATCCAGAGAAAAGTGAAAGTTGTAAAGAATTCATATTTCAGAGAGGGAGACAACACGTATAAAATAATGTTACAAACAAAATATATAGAGAATAAACTGGAGGTAATCACAGAAGGAAGACAATAATATAGAGGGGAACAAGGAAAGGCCTCTTGAAGAAAGTAAAATCTGAGGTAAGGTTTAAAGGAATAGAGAAGGATATAAAGAAGAAGAAGAAGAAGAAGAAGAAGAAGAAGAAGAAAGAAGAAGAAGAAGAAGAAGAAGAAGAAGAAGAAGAAGAAGAAGAAGAGAAGAAGAGGAGGAGGAGGAGGAGGATGGAGGAGGAGGAGGAGGAGGAGGAGGAGGAGGAGGAGGAGGAGGAGGAGGAGAGGAGTGAGGAGGAGGAGGAGGAGGAGGATGAGGAGGAGGAGGAGGAGGAGGGAGGAGGAGGAGGAAAATTTAGAACATCATTTTCAATGTGTCTATTTTTAATAGCACTACAAGGCCTTTTTTGTGAAAGATCTGGTCCTGCCTTTCTCTAGGTAAAATGAGCCTTTGTTTTACTTAAAGTCCATAGAAAAGTTTTCATATATTAAAGGAAATGAAGAAATCATTTATTAAATGATTAATCTGTGTTAAATGCGGGAAATAGAAATAGATAACACAGTCCCTGTTTTCCAGGAGCTCATCTTCTAATGGGGAGGTAAGAAATAATGGAAAGCTTTAGGCTCCAGTCAAACTGAATAGTCTCATTGTTCTTAGGATATTTTGACAAAGCAGATGTTAACACCTCTTCTTGAATGATATTTCCTCTGATAAAATAGTGCTATTTTTAATGTTAAAACATTTAAGGACACCAAGGATTTTGGCTGGAAAAACTTTTTTTCTTATCTCTTTTAGTACTTATGGCTATTGCTCTTAATATATTATATAAGAAAAAAAAAACATACCCAATGCTTGAAAATAAAAATCTACATTTATTTAATCTTTCTTGATGTACTTTTGTTTTTCTTTTGAGAGAGGAGTGTCAATGTGTAATTTATGTTTTTTTTTCATTTTTTCATCACTGTCATTTTCTAAATTTCCTCCCACTACTACCAACAATAACCAATCTTCCTTGAAACAATAAGTATAGTCTTACAAAACAATTCATCAAAGGGCATTTATGGAAATCATTCTGTACCTCTTGCCCTGTACCTCTCTACTAAGAGGTAGGAGACATGCTTCCTCATCAGTGTTTCAGAATCAAAAGCAGATATTACATTAATGTATTATCTACCAATATTTTTAGTGTTATTGCCTCTCTTATTACATTATTTTTCTCATGACATTGTTTTCTTCAGTCTGTATCAATTCACAAAGACCTACAAAAGCACTCATTGGACACCAATTGTAGGTGGATTTTTAAATAATAAATCTCTTGAATATGGTAGCATAAAGCTCTAAGCCAAGAGTCAAGAGGTGACTAATTTTAATCTCCCCTTCCCAGATTAATGTCAATGACATTTTATTTTTGGTGATGAGTTAAATTTTCTTGTGCCTCAGTTGTACCAAATCAAATAATAGGATTGGGCTTTATGGTTTCTTGAATTCTTTTTCCTGCCTTCAGTCTTTACTGGTTTATCCAGCTTCATTCAGTTTATTCCCTTTGATGGGAAATGTCAATCAATTTTGATTGTGCTTTTAGCATTGTCCCAGCTCCAGCCTGTGGTTACTTAGCTGTGTATTACAGTCATTTGACACATCCCAGACATTAAAGCAAAACAGAAACATCAGGGGGTGGCTGAGCTTACTGTGTGTTTTACTGAGCGGGATGCTCAGCACTTTACTCTATCTGGCAATTGAAGAGGATTGAGGAAGGGAAAAGGCAACTTTTATTTCTGAGCATCTTATATCCTCAGAGCGAAGTCAGGCTTCTTCCTAATTCTACTGAAGTGGGACACAGTGCAGCTCATCAGTGCTGAGATCACAGAATTGGAGAACTGGAAAGGACCTCACCAGGCACTTGT
Organism: Sminthopsis crassicaudata; assembly: GCF_048593235.1. Taxonomy (NCBI): domain Eukaryota; kingdom Metazoa; phylum Chordata; class Mammalia; order Dasyuromorphia; family Dasyuridae; genus Sminthopsis; species Sminthopsis crassicaudata. The sequence goes on from NC_133618.1 coordinate 22,568,803, forward strand.
CCAACCCATACGTGCAAGAATTTTCCATTAAAATATATCCAACAGGAGGACCCATTTAGGTCACAGCTGCTAGGAAGAAATATTACAAATAATATTGACTCAAGTCACTAGTGTTGCGTTTGAATTTCCTTTTAGCACTTACTACATAGATGACCCTTAGCAACTTATAATTCCAACAACAAAAATATAAATATAAAATCTAAAAATACAAATATAAAAATCATGGGACAATTTTGTTTGATGTTTTATATTTTTGATGCAGACCTGTCATTAAATTTTCTTGACAGAGATGGTTAGGATGCTCAGTAAATAGAATTTTGAGCCTTGAATCAGGAAGTACTGAGTTCAAATTTCACTTCAGGCAAATTAATTGTGTGTCTCTCAGCAAATCATCATCCTCCTGACCTCATAGGTCACAACTTTCTTTCCGGGCCACCATTCCCTTTTGTGTCTACTCTAATGGGAATGCCTTGAGAACAGGGATTATATCATGTTTGTATTTGCATTTTGAGGATAGGATACAGCATTTGGAACACAGTAAGTGTCTAATAAGTGCTTTTCACTCATTCCTATATGCCTTCAGTCACAAATTCCTTTAATGGGAAAAGACAACAAATATTGATTAGCAATATAGAACGGTAGAAAAATATTTGGAATAAGAGGTTTTGTGCTTGTTATTCAGTGTTGTCAGTACTGTCTGATTCTTTGTCATGTCATTTAGGGTTTTCTTGGAAATATGCTGGAATAGTTTGCTATGTCCTTCTTTAGATCATTTTACAGATAAGGAAACTGAAGCAAAGAGGATTAAGTAATTTTTCTGGGTTCACATAGCTACTAAGTGTCCGAGGTCAAATTTGAACTCAGGAAGATGAGTCTTTCTGACTCCAGACCTGGTACTTTATCTACTGGGCTGGAAGCAGAAAATCTGAGTTCAAATCCTGCCTCTACAATTTATTATTTATTTAAGTGACTTAGTTTACTCTTTTGTGCCCCTTACAACTCTAAACATATGAAACATTATTTCTCAAAATATGAATCCAAATGAGGGGGAGGGAATACTGGACAATTAGGACTAAGTTTTAGAAACATATATGTTAGTAACTCAACTTCAAAAACTGCCAACTCTCTGCTTCATGGACAGCTGTTCAGTGATTCTCCAATCTGATCTTTTTATGGTGGGAAAAAAAAAAAAAAAAAAAAAAAGAACTTGTGATTGGCTGGGTGGAATTGGATATGCATTTAAAAGGTACCAGCCAACAAAAGTGAAACTCTTTCTTACATGGCTGCATTAGAATGAGTGAGATATAAATTGCTACAACTCACCAGGTGGAGAGAAGGGAATTGGAAGATAGATAAGGAAAGGGAGAGAAAGAGAGAGAGAGAGAGAGAGAGAGAGAGAGAGAGAGAGAGAGAGAGAGAGAGAGAGACAGAGAGAGAGAGAGAGAGACAGAGAGAGACAGAGACAGAAGAAGAAGAAGAAGAAGAAGAAGAAGAAGAAGAAGAAGAAGAAGAAGAAGAAGAAGAAGAAGAAGAAGAAGAAGAAGAAGAAGAAGAAGAAGAAGAAGAAGAAGAAGAAGAAGAAGAAGAAGAAGAAGAAGAAGAAGAGAGGGAGTGAGAGACTGGGGGGAGGGAAGTAACAGTGATGGAGAAGCCTCTTTTTGCCAACTATTTGTCTTTTTACTAGGGGTAACATATATCTATCAATAAACCCAGTACCTTTGTTTCTTTGCCTATAGGTGTTTGTCCCTTCCAACTTTTAAATGAAGAAGTTTTGGAGATAAAATGGATTAGGCTACAAGCATATGAGATAACAAAAAGTCCAGCCAGGCACTAGAATCCAAGCCAATGATTGTTGCCAGCATAATTTCAATGACTAACCAACCTGGTCTTTCCCAATAACAAATGAGGTCCTGTAACAAAGATGTTATTTTTGGAGCAATTTCATCTGGTGGCTATGTCACATTGGGCATTTGAAAGTAAACATAATGGGCATAAATCTTTGGTAGTAAAGGTCTGTGGTCACTATTTCAATGAATAAATTGGCATGTCCCAATGGCAGGAAGGATTAAATTTCTTTTCTTGTTATACATTCTCAGTAAATGTTCTTTCATAAAAAATTAATTGATGTTAATTGGTTACATGATACCGGGAAACAAATCACTAAGTCAAATAATGATTTGGAGCAATACTAAATGCAGCTGGTAATTGATATGGGGCAGAACCCACTAGAGCAATAGCCTCTGCTGATAGCTTTAGAGAAGATTCTTACTCAGCCTCAGGCACACACTTAGAGCCTTTGGGGAGAGATATTATCTGCAGTATCATTCCCGAAAACCAAATTCAGTGTGAGAAGAAATTAAGAGAGAGTTCAAAGCTTATATGGCCAAGAAATGCCAATTAAATAACATGCAATCTGTAGGTATAGGCAATATTAAGAAAAGAACACTAAGAATTTATTAAGGGGATAAGAATGATTGGGAACATCAGAAAATATTTCTTCAATAATTCATCATCATCAATCAATCATTATGTAACAAAAACATGAAAGAACGTGTGACTCAAAACACATGTTAATAATAAAACATTGTTATTATCATCACTATTACTACTACTACTACTACTACTACTACTACTACTATTACTTCTACTACTACTACTACTACTATTACTACTACTACTACTACTACTACTACTACTACTACTACTACTACTACTACTACTACTACTTCTACTACTATTACTATTACTACTACTATTAAGCCAGTCCCATTTATCCTAATAGCTAGCCTAGATGAACTCATTCATCTCCTTTCTTAGCATGCTTTTCCCTCTCTGCCTCCTGGGAGAATTCCATTTTGGTCAATGTGATTGACTGGTCTGCCAATCAGAATGACAGGAGCCCCTTGAAATATGAACACTTTTCTAACTAGTGCCCGGGGAAAGACTGCTAATCTACTCAGATCAGGAGCAACACTGATATTAACTAAGAGACTCTTGGGGATTCAGCCTGGCACCATGTGTATAAATACTCTGGTAGGCAGAATGAGAGCATCCAGGATGCTGAACCAAACAGAGGGAAGAGTTTGGTGGTCTTCTCCTTGGCCTGTTAGACTCTTTCTAGGCTCATATTTTTTTTTCACTCTAGTAGTGATCATGGTAACAGTAAGTAGCATTTATATAACATATTAAATTTTACAAAGTTTTCAAATGCTACTAGAAACAATGCCATTAATAATTTATATATCTTTATCTTTATAGTAATAAGAACCTAGATCTAAGATTTGGGAATTTCCAGATGAGGAAACTCCCTCTATCAAAGCAGATAACTTCTTTGTAACTTAAAGACAAATGAATTGTCTAGAAATTTGAAAAAATAAATGACTTTTTCAGGGTCACTTAGCCAGCAATCATGGAAGGAGAGATTTGAATGCAGATATCCCTGGCTTTTTCACCAGGTCAGGTTCCAAATATAGTTTATAGAATATTTGCAAAATGTTATCTCAAAAAGTGTTTAGGGGCTAAACCTCACAACACATCCATGTGGAAGACTCTGTAAGCATTATTATTACCACTCTATAGATAAGGAAATTGAGGTTTAGAGAGTTTAAATGGATTACCTAGAGTCACAGTCAATGAGTGGCAAAGGCAAGATTGAGAGCTAAGTCTTCCTGACAATGAATATGGACACACAATACCCTATCTCAAGCTGCTTTCCTTCACCTCTTGGAAATTAAAAAAAAAAAAAAAAAAAAAAAAAAAAAAAAAAGTCTTCTCTATAAAACGTCTAATGTATAATCACTTTTTCCCTACCTCTCATGGTAGGGAACTACCATGCTATGAAAATAAACTACCAGCTATGAAAATGCTTTGAGATATCAAAGTTATATCCATACTATTTCTGAAAATGGGATACTTTAAAATTACAGAACGTTTTGTTTGGTCCCTAAGAGAATATCCAGGCTAAGGATTTAAAACTCCATAGGAATGAATCTCTGGAGGCTGCACAATAATTTAGAAAACCAGAAATCATCAGTATTTGCATTTTATTTTTTGGTTATTTATTTTCTAATTCCATTTAATCCTAAGAAGTTTTACTGGATTTTTGACCTATAGAAGATAACTTTGATCTAGTCCTTTTACTTTCATTGTGCAAAAAATGAAATGTGCAACAATGGCCAAAGATTGACCAAGATCACATGGGCTACTCAGTGGGATAGATGAACAAGAGCTCTAATCCAACACATCCTAGTCCAGTGCTCTTTCCTTTATGCTACAGACAGTTGGCACAGTGGTGAGAGTATCAGACTGGGAATATGGGAAACCTGAGTATAAATACAACATAACATACTTATGGGCCCTGTTAGGTCCCTTAATCTTAGTCTATCTCAGTTTCCTCATCTATAATATGGGGATAATGATAGCATCTGCCCCCCAGCATTGTTGAGAGAATAAAATGGAAAAAATATATAGATTGCTTTGTGTATTTGAAAGCATTGTATAAATTATAATTGTTTATTATTGTTATTATTTTATTACCATCATACCCCAATTTTTTGACTTTCCCTTTTCTAAAAATGTGACACATATTCATCTAAGAATAGGTCTGGAAGCCACTGAAAATTTGGAAGGCTGGCTGATATAACTTCTTGTTGTCTCTGGAATATTTAATTCTGTATGTGTAAATGTATGTGTATGATGACATGGAAAATGACTTATGATATTAAAAAGGTAAATGTGTGATCAGAGCCAAGAAACAAGGTAGGGGTTACTAAATATATGTCTTTAGCATTATTAGGCCCGTTGCTAGGCTCTAGTACCTGGAGCAAGCAAGTATCTAGGTCTCAGTTAACTGAACTAAATGATAGTTCTAAGGTCATTCATTTCCTAGTCTAAATTCCATTAACCAAAATGGTTTGCCAAAGTATCTAAAATTTTATCAGTCCAAATTTGTTCTTCTTGCATTTAGCATCATGGCTCCAGAAATCTTCTCTTTAATTAGGAATCCTTATGAAATAGCAATAAAACATTCAGCCTAAAATCCTTGAATCTGTTGGTTCTGATTTAGTTTATTTTAATGATTGAATCCTCTTTCATAGGATCTTGTTTTATCTAATCACTTTGAATAAAACACAAATGCCCTTACCCCACCTCACTAAAAACCTTAAGGTGACTGAGAAATGTCTATATTCTCTGTAGATGACTCCAACTTTCACTAATGATGTTATTGAGTTAATTATGAGAGAGAGAGAAACATTCTGTAGCCTAGTTACAAATTTAACCCCTAACATGTTAGCTTTTACACAGAAATATTTACTTTAACAGGTACATTCATAAATGTGTAAACATACTACTTCAGCTATTGTGATTAAAACAAAATCAAACATGATCAATTTATTAGCAAGGCTAACAATGGCCAATAAATGAGACAAAAGGCTCCTTAGGAGTCAGGGGCCATCTGTCAGGCAAAACAGCTGTTTTATATAATCGTTTACATAAGGTATCAATGATGCAAAATAAACTAAGGATGCAATTGGCCATATGGAGTTGTTGGCTCAAAGGGGGGATTTCCAAAACCCAGGGCAACAGGGAAAAAACAATGGCTGTCTTAAATCCTAGAAAGTCTAGTGGTGGGCAAACGCCCTATGACCAGCTTGACTCATCTTCTCTTTCCTTCTCTTGCCTTTCAAAAACTTATATATTTTGAGTCTCTTTAGTCAGGTAGACAGTCAATTCCAAATTTAATGCAGAAGTATTGATATACTAATTAGATAAAATTCTCAAAGACTAATCAAATAATATAAAATAAAGTGGGGTATCAATTTCAAATTTTATACAACTCAAAATTGATATAATCCTTCTTCCTCCTTGTATTACTCAGTACCTTGGAAAGGGAAAGGAATTCTTAGCTAAACTCAGTTCCCATAAATCATCGTCCCAATATCAAATCCCAACCCCACCTTGGGTTTAAATCCCAGGTCTCTGTCTTCTCTGTTTCTAGGAATTCTGGCTAACTATACCAATCATTTCTCCAGAGTTGCATGGCTTTAATTCCCAGGTACCATGGGGATCACCTCCAACATTTGAAATTGAGGAAGAAAAACAGCATAGAACAGAAACAAAGACCCCTGGGGCCCATTTCTAAGAGCCAGTAAAAGAGAACAGGAGAAATCAAGTTCTTTCCTACTCGTCAGTTCAGTTTATGTCAAATCATCCTTACTGTGAGTGGACTGGGATCTTCAACCTCTAGATGAAATACATAAAAATGGTCAGAAATCATAGCAAAGGATCATCTAGACTCACCAGATTTAAAGACATGAATAGACAAAGAGCCTATTTCTCCACATAAAAAGAGACTAGTTTACATGTTAGGCAAATTCAGTTTGTTAAGAACGAGCCTGGATTATATTCATGTTTCTATTTATTGCTTCATATCTGTCCTGTAAATGGCATATACTTTTTTGTCTTCCCTCATTCAGATGCAAGTTTCTTGTACATAAGGATTGTTTCAGTCTTTATAGACCTAGTACTTAGCATAGTATTTGACAAAGAGTAATCCTTTTTAATTAATAGACTAATTGAAATTAATGTGCACAGCAAGTAGGTGTCTTCTTTTTATTATGTATGGGAATGTCTTTGTATTACAACTCAGGAATATTTTAGAAATTGCAGTTGAATCCTTTGACTGAATTAGTGTAATGGGATCTTTGCATTTAACCAGATCATATAAGATGGAGGCACCCACTTAGGAAGGAATACAGTCATGTTTCTGGAAGAAAACACTTATAACTATCTTAGCACATAGGTTGGAGCAAACTCTTGCATTGATCATGCAACTGCAACCAGATTGAAAGAATCCCTCTTCTTTCTAGCTGTGTTCAAGAGACAAAGATCTTATTCACCTACAGTATGGGTACCATGCCTATGGTAAAATACCCAGACTTTGAGCCATAGTGATCTTGGAAAAAAGGATTAAAAGCTCAGAAGCAGATCCGCATCTTATAAATACTTCCATCTTAAGTAATGTGTGTATGCTCAAAAGTCTATATCTACATACATATACCTATATTTCATAAAGGCACAAATACATTTACATACATAGATATATACACACATGCATATATCCATATAGGCTTATGAATATGTGTGCATGTATAATCTGTATCTATATCGGGAGGGTTGGGCCCATCCTGAATCTTTCTGCATCTTGACATGGAAATGGTTTTATCAATTGAATTGGAACTAAAGAAATGACCTTCTATTTTGTCACCATATCCTAAAAACCATGGGACCGTTTCCTATGATTTGATATAACTTGCTTGGAAAATCTCATCTCCCTCCCTCCTTCTGTCCTTCCCTCCCTTTCTTTCTCTCTCTGTCTCTCTCTCTCTGTCTCTCTCTCTGTCTCTCTGTCTCTCTCATTGTCTCTCATCTCTGTCTCTCTCTCTCTCTCTCTCTCTCTCTCTCTCTCTCTCTCTCTTTGTCTGTCTCTGTCTCTCTGTCTCTCTCTCGCTGTCTCTCTCATTGTCTCTTATTTCTGTCTCTGTTTCTGTCTCTCTCTCTCTGTCTCTCTCATTGTCTCTCATCTCTGTCTCTGTCTCTCTCTCTCTCTTTCTCTCTCTCTCTCTCTCTCTCTCTCTCTCTCTCTCTCTCTCTCTCTCTCTCTTTCTCTCTCTTTCTCTCTCTTCTTTTCTGCTATTTCAGCATGAACTCTTTGAATACCAGAATTGTATGGAGGTTTTTGTTTATTTTATTTTCTATTTGTATCTCAAGCACTTAACATAGAACTGGGGCCATAAGTGCTTTTTCACTCAATTTTTCATTGATATCACAGCAGGACTGAGACATCTGGAGCATTAGTCCTAGCAGCAGTTGAGCAAAGCTGATGGGACCAGTTGGGGCTGTCACAAGCAAATGGAGATGCATCCTGCTAGCAATGATAGGAATTAGATGAAGTTGAGTGGACAACTATTGTGTCCTTCTTCTCCTTCCTTCCATCCATTTCAGCTCAGCCATTATGAACCTTTATATACCTGGTCTCTTTTTCACCTGCTAATCTTTTCCTTGAGAGTGTTGTAACTAGCATCTATGGCTCTGAACTGATGGACTCCCCTAGTCCAAGTACCTGAGATTTGGGGGCAAAATGAAGCTTCATCAGAAGTATTTATTACTGAAAGGGAAATAACAAACAAACAATTATGTTGTATCTGTTTTCAGGCGCAAAAAAGAAGAAAAAGAATAGATAGGATGGCTACTCATGGTGGGTGGATAAAAATTTTAATTCATGCTTTTTCTGTTGAAGATTTTTTTCCTCTGAAAATAGAATAAGAATACTTAATTAAAGTTGAAAACTAACATAAAGAGGGAGATAATGAGATAGCACCGGGTTTTTCATAATTATTTCAAGTCACTAGTCTCAAATGAACTATATCTCCGGAGGTATGGGAAGTGGGTGGTGGCTTAGACATTGTTAGTCATATCTGAAAAACCTTGGAGAATGGATGAATTCTCACAGATGTGAAAAACAAATGCCTTTTTATCTTAAAAAGGAAAGGAGAGCAGAATGCAAACTGTAGACCTGTAAGTATAGTTTGAATTTTTGGCAAAATTTGAGGATATTTAATTTAAAAATTGTTTTCTAAAAATCTGCAGAAAATATTGATTAATAATCCCAGTGGCTTCATCAAGGGCAGGTCATGCCAGATTCACCTCACTTCTTATTTGACAGTAGTTAAAGTAATCAGTGAAATTTATAAAGAACTACTCAATGTATGGAAAAGCTTCATAAGAATTAGAAACATCCAAAATGGAACCAATTCCACATAAATTAAAATCTTCAAATGGAAGATGGGTGATAACTTTTATTATAAAGACAGAATAAGTTGGGGTGAGGTGATACCCAATGTCCCTTAGATTCACGTGATTGTTTCATTTCTTTGTCCCGCTTCCAGTAAAATATATACCTTGTAATATAGGTATTCAATAAAGGGTTTAGGAATGATTGTATTAGAGAAAGGAAGAACATACTAGGCACTTAAGGGAGAGCAAAAATGAGAACTCTCCAAAGATTAACTTCTCTTTCAATTTGCTTACAATAAAAAGGAAGGGGAAGACAGGTAGAATTGATGTATCAGGCTGCAGTGGGCCTCAAACTTTTTAAATAGGGGCCAGTTCACTGTCCCTCAGACTGTGGGAGGGCCGGACTATAGTAAAAACCAAATCTCACACTCTGTCTCCGCCCCTCAGCCCATTTGCCATAACCTGGGCCGCATAAACGTCCTCAGTGGCCTCCTGTAGCCTGTGGGCTGTAGTTTGAGAACCCCTGGAGTTTTCCAAAAGGGACAATAGGTGTAGATCCCTATTCCATACCCCTATGATTCATGGGGAATCTTGAAACAGAGAATAGATAACCATATGTCAGAGATGCTATAATAAGGGAATCATTCCAAGTATGACTTAGAATCTGTAAATATTGAAAATACTTCTAATTCTAAAATGATATGATTCTGTAATTCAGTATTTGTATGTTGCCCCACCCTTCACGCCTAATCATGCTGTCACTGAGAAATCACTTTACTCATCCACTGCCATACATATTTATTACATAAGCCACTCTGTTGCTTTACCAACCCCTTGTTAAGCTTCACTTTCCCAGCTACCCTCAGGGCCAACCTATGTATGAAGAAAGACTTATTGGAAGGAATGCCAAGTAAGGGCCCCCTTTCCAAAAATAACACCCCCCCACATACTGCCTGTCACTCCACCATTGTAGCTTTATTTCTTTAGACCATGAAGATTTTCAAGATTCTCCTATTAAAATGCAAGCACCCTGGGAGAGATGTTAAGGTTTATCAGTTAATGCCTTAGTTGACAGCAAATTATACCTGACAGACAGCTGAGAGCAAAATTGAAAAAAAAATAGAATATAGGATAGGCATCTTGGAATGGGGAATGGAGAATGGGGAGCAGGAGGGAAGGTAAAACCACTGATAGGATAAATGGGAGGGTGTCAAGAAGATCACACTTTCTTCTCATGTGACTATTCTATGCTGATTCATTGTTGGAGCCTGAGGATTCCTGCAGTTATATTTCCTCTCCTTCCTACCCCTACACCCCCTTTCCTGGAGTCCAATAACTGTCATTTATCTTGCTCCAAGCATTGGTCAGTTGTGCCAAGCACTGCCCATGTGGGAATTTAAATAGGGTTGGCAGTGGTTTAGGATGCAGAGCCAAATGAATACATCTTTCATTATTTCAAAGTATTTGGAGTTTTGCTCTTTATCAATTTCCAGACTCATTTGAACATACTATTGATCTGGGAGGATGCTGAGATGGTTGTGTCAAAGAGGCCATGACCCAAATGGGCAGATTGTTTGCTCCTGTTCCTTTGCATTTTTATAAGATGGCTGCTGAGTGCCAAAATCTCTGAGCCCGGGTATATTTCACAAAGTGAACTGTCATATCGACATTATTCTGGTTGGATTGCAAGATGATTCCTCTCTCCAGCAAGTCAGAGATGACTCGCTAGCCCTGGAGAAATAGAACATCATTTGAATAACATCTTATTTCTTGGTTCCTCCAGGAAAATGAGCAGCTTACTCCTGTCTCATATTTTTTTAGAAAAGGTTGAAAAGACAAAGAGATTGGCATTATTACAGGCTATTCAAGAGCAAGGTTTATAACAATTCCCATGATACCTATGTTAATTGCTCATCCAGCTGATGGTATGGCAGGGAAAGAGCCCATTTTGATATTAAGTCTCACTGTCTCTGAAAAGAAACAAAGAAATACTATTACATTTGAATTTATTCCCCTTGCTTACTACTCCATTTTTCAAAGGGGACATTATCATCATTATGGGGTAGAAGATAGAGACAACATGGAAAAAGCTGTGCTCAAACTCTATTTCAGAAACTTACTTAGCTATAAGACTCTGGGCAAGTCATAAAAGTTTATTATTATTATTTTTTTTTTTTCCCTGAGGCTGCGGTTAAGTGACTTGTCCAGGGTCACACAGCTGAAAGTGTTAAGTGTCTGAGATCAGATTTGAACTTGGGTCCTCCTGAACTCAAGGCTGGTGCTCTATCCACTGCGCCACCTAGCTGCCCCAAAAGTTTGCTTTTAATCTGTAAAGTGAGAAGGTTGGATTAGAGGATTTTTATGGTATAGGTCAAGTTCTAAAACTTTGGACTATTTATTAACCTTTGCGATCTACACGTTTTCTGAATTCAGTCCCAGATTCTTTAATGTTAAGTTTTACTCTATTACTTATTACATATATAATTCTGGGTAAATCACAGCTTCTTTGGAACTGTCGGCTCAATTACAAATGAGGATGTGGATAAGACCGCCATAAAAGACCGATTAGCTTCATTCCATGATCTACATAATGAAATACAGAATATCAGCTTTAGAAGAAGTTTCTAATGTCAGTTAATCTAATGCATTTTTGACCAAGAATTCTTCTACTAATACCTAACTAGGGGCCATCCAGACATTGCCTAAAGACTTAAAGGGGAATAAATGTATTAAATCCTAAAGCTAATCATTCCTATGTTGAATTATCCATCTTTCTTTCATCAATACCACCTTTTGAGGATTCCCAATAACTTTTAAAATAGTACTGTGCCAATAGGATTAAGTACGATAGGTGCACGCCCAAGCCACCCCACAGCCACTGGCATGGGAAGAAAGTAAAGAACACATAGAGCATTAGAAACCATGAAATTATTTCTGGCCTTGCTAAGAAAGCAAGAAAACAGGAGAGCAACAGGAAAGAAATTACGTTTTATTATATAGAGTTGAACAAGAATATGGGCATTTTCTGAATTCTTTAATCAGCCCAAAGCTTCTATGACTTTGTGTGGAACTTTGAGAGCAAGTTCTCTGAAAGGATATGGCCCTCCCCACTAACAACACTTTCAGAGAATTGTAGGCAGTTTGGAAGGTAGGGGTATGAATACCCATAATGATTTTATGACTAATGTATTAGATCATGAGATTTTTGTCTCAAACAGCATAGGGGGAGACTCAGAAGCAATTTGGGGCAATCTTTTAATTAATTAATTAATTGATGTATTTATGCATGTACATATTTGTTTATGTGATTATTCATTTTCATTTATTTATTTATTCACTTTTTTATCTAGCCATTTATTTATTTGCTCATTTATTTATATGTTTATCTATTTAGCCATCTATTTTTTTTAATTATTATTATAGATGGAGAGGCTGCAATCTAAAAATTTTCCCAAGATTACATGATTTGTTAGTAAAAGATCCTGTGTACTCACCCAGGTCCTCTAGTTCAGGATCCAGTGTTTCTTCCATAGAAGCATGCTTTTTTTTAAAATTTTATCTATCTAAATGAATCTTGATGTCTCCAAACAAAGAGTCTCCCAATATATAGATGATGAATGGGTTGTCTCAAACTCTGTGCATTATATTTTTGTGGTGAGGGATGTGCTAGCCATTAAAAAGAATTCTTCCATCACAGACAGAATCATTTCCCCTTTGGAGCTTTATCCCATTCCCTCATTTTGGAAGACTGAACAAAATGCAACACAATGTGCCCTGCAAGAGAAGAGGGATTTCCCCTCATTCCATCATTCAACCAAGTACTACCATCTCTGAGTAACACTTGTGTCAAAAATCTTTCATACTTGGATTACAGAAAGCATTATTGTATCCTTAAGAGCATAAAAGCTAGAGTTAAAGTGGTAACTATCATTCTATAAGGTCCCTTTATCAACAGAGTTAGGGAGCAAGAAATTGAGGCAGCTGGTGGTGCAGTGGATAGAGTACTGGGTCGAGAATTTTGATATTCTAGTTCACATCTTATACACTTACTATGTAACTCTGTAAAAATAACTTCTGCCTTCTTCAATTTCCTTATGATAACATGGGGATAATAAGAGTACCTACCTTTCAAGGTAGATGTGATGAAAATCCAGTGATATAACATTTATAAAGCATTCAACACAGTGCCTGGCACATAGTAGGTGCTTTATAAATGTTTATTTTTTCATCTTTTCTCTATGACTATTTCTTTTTTATTATAGCTTTTTATTTACCAGATATATGCATGGGTAATTTTTCAGCATTGACAATTGCCAAGGCTTTTGTTCCAATTTTTCCCCTTCTTCCCCTTCCCCCCTCCCCCTGATGGCAAGTTGACCAATACATGTTACATATGTTAAAGTAGAAATTAAATACAATATATGTATACATGTCTATGACTATTTCTAAAAATAATTGGAGAAGACAAAGAAAAGGAAGGTAAGGACAAATATTTTTCCTCTGTGATAATTTTCCTAACTATTATTTTATGAAAGAAATCTCATAGAAATAGATTCAGGGTAAGGGAATCTGGTAAGAGATTCTAGAAAGGTGACTGAAGAACTGCTGGACACAATGTTTTACTGTCATGGCTTGAGTTTGCTTGTTTTGTCATTTAAGACTCTACATAATTCCATTTGGGATTTTCTTGGTATGCTAGATTGGTCTGCTGTTTCTTTCTCTAGAGCACTTTACAGATGAGGAAGCTGAATCAGGTTTAAGGGACTTTCCCAGGGTCACAGTTAATGTCTGAAGCCAAATTTTAAATCAGGAACTCTTCCTGACTTGAAGCCTGGCAGTCTATCCATTGCATCAACTAGCTGTCCTCTCATGGCTTGAGAGATGTTAGAAAAGATACAGAGAAAGAAAATGTCATATTGCTGCCTTCTTTCTTGTTGTCATTGGTTAACATTTATCTTCTAAAGAGGAGGAAAAGAATTCTTATGGAGAGTCTTGCAGAAGAACTGAATGGCATGGTATTGTCTTCACAAAAGTGAATTCATCTGCCATTACACTGAGAGTTCAGGTGAATCTGTGATGTTTCTCACAGTTAAAATATAAATAATTATATATCTCTTTTATTGTTGTTATAGTTTTTAACAATTTGAATACGAGATAATTTTAAGATTTACTTAATCCTAGGAGATTAGAAGATTTAATATAGAAAGGTATGAGTAATTACTATTTAGAAAGAATATTTCTTCATTTCCTCAAAGAAATCATATTTGATCAATCATGAAGGAGCTTAATTTAAAGGATTTGTTCAGAGGTACACTGAAATTATATTAAATATAAATATGCATAAGTATTATCCTAGAGATGAAAGATGAAATGTGGGAATATGAGAAATAATAGACTGCTAACTTTTGAGCAGGGAAGTGCTGAAACTGCCTCACAAGAACTCAATAGAGCTGATTGTTAAATTTTCAGGGGAAGCATTTATCCCTCAGAAATTAGAAAATGCATTCATTGTCCAGTTTTAAGAAAGTTATAGAGAATTTATGAATAAGGAAGATTAAAAAGCATGTTGAATACATTTTCCTGGTTATTAAATGTTTATTATCATACCACTGTCTACAAGTAAAGTTGATCCATGCAAACATGTAAAAATACATGTTTATGTATTGGTGGAGAGGCGGATCCTCTAAACTTTGATATAGATAGTTGGAGCAGAAACTTGTGGAAATTGCATGTGTTTTCAAAAATATAGCTCAAGAAGAGAATTCTGGAACAAACTGATTTTAGAAAGGTCGGGAAAGATTTACATGAATTGATGCTGAGCAAAACAAACAGAACCAGGAATACATAGTCCATAATAACAATAAGAATGTATGAGCAACTATGAAAAACGTGTTTCTTCTCAGTAGTTCAGTCTCTTGGATTCCCAATAAACTTTGGACAGAAAATGCCATCTATATCCAGAAAATTAATTAAGGAGACTGAATAATAATTTATACATACTATGTTCCCTTTTTTTTCTGTTTGTTTTTATCTCTCTCATGATTTTTCCTTTTTGCTTTGATTTTTCTCTTCAAACACAATTCATAAAATAATGTGTATGAAAAATAAACTTACTGCAACAAAAAGAGGAGAATTCTGGAAACCAATTTTAGAAATATAGTGATGCAATTTCTCAGCTTCATAAATGACATCCATGGAGAATGCAAACATTTCCTAAAATATGGTAGATTCAGAACACTGGCCTTCTGGGAAAATGTCCAAATACCTGAATTTCATCCTCCCAGATGTAAGTGAGGTAAAACAGAGCTAAACTAAACTAAACTAAAAAATTCTTGAACAAATATTATCCAAGAATCCTGCCTTCCTATGAGAGTAAGAGAAGTTTCCAGATAAAGCCAGCCCCCTTGCAGATGAGAAGATATTTCTAATGGCCCCTACTGATGAAACATTCTCAGGAAAATCTAAGTTATAACATAAGACAAATACAACACCACCAGGAACAGTGATAACAACACCCTTACTGGATCTTTTGCTTTTAATGGTGTCTAATTATTTTGAAACAACTCCAAAAAACTTAGAAGCCTGTATGTATCTCTAAGGGAAATAGTTGGATTCCTCCAACTTAGAAAATTGTACTCACAATTTATTTTCACTTCTAAGCAGAGGTAGTTAAATACTTGTATAGATTTTTGGAGCAAAGAGTCTCATGGCAATGAAAGGAGTCCCCCATGTGAGGACCCCCAAATGTACTTTCCTTCCAAGAAACATCCAAACTACAGGATCTATGATCTGGATTCATGAAGTGTGAGTATGGAAGACTTAATGACCTTTGGGAAAGTGGGATTCATGAGGTTTGTAGAAATGCACTGATCATTTATCTTTAAGCTATCCTGGGTCCTTTATGAATTTTCTGCATTTTCTGTAAGGTAGAATAAAGTATTGTAAATGACATCCTTTTGTTGTCCTCAGAGTTTTATTGGATATGGTAACCCTTTTAAATATATATATATATCTGAGAACCTAGACACAAATGAGTTTTGAGCTATATTTTAAGATTTCCCAGAGGCACCTCTGCACATGGTAATATAAGCCAAAGAGCTATTCAATTGAGATCAGAGATCGGGCCACATAAATGCAGAATGTGTGGTTTGTTGTTATTGTTGAGTCATTCCAGTCATGTCTGACCCTCCGTGATCTCATTTGGAGTTTTCTTGACGATAATACTGGAGTGATTTACCATTTCATGATTCAGCTTGCTTTATAGATGAGGAAACTGAGGAAAACAGAGTGACATTTTCCCAGGGTCATACGGGAGAAATCTAAGATTGAATTTGAATTCAGGTCCTAGTGTACCACCACTCTATTCACATCAACACCTAGCTACTCCAGAACTTGGAGTACTAGAAGATTAATCTAGTCACGGTTTAAGGTTAGATAGGAAAGGATATACCAGAGTTGATTAAGTCGGGGTAAAATATTACAATAGTATTCTCTGAAACAATGTGATAAGAGCTTAGAGTATGATAGCAGCCATAGGAAGAGAGAAATGCAGAATAGGAGAAACATTTTGAAAATGTAACCTATAGATTCTCTCATAAAATGAGGTCAACTAATCTACAGCTCAAGTTAGACTTGATCTTGGGGAGGAACAAACTAATTTCAAGGAAAACTTCTTCCCTTAATATGTCAACTAAATTCAACAATTCAATTAAATTAACCACCTACCATGTAGAAGGCATTGTGCTAGGTTTGTGGCCTAAAAAGAGATGCAAAAAAAAAATTCTCCATGAGTTCACAGATTAATACAGTACATGCACAAATAAGTAAATACAATGTACTTTGAGGGAGGATAAACTACATGGGTTATATGGGAAAAAAAGAAATTGATTATAAACTCCAGCCCTTCCCTTTTTTGACACTCTGGATGAATGATGCCTTGGCTATATGAGTCAGTCAGTGCTGTGGAATCCATCTGCCTAGTCTATTAAACACACAGATGAAATGTTAAAACTATGGCAAGTGAACCCGTGTTTAAAATTGAAATGATTAAAGGGGGTGGGTAATGCTTTATCTTTTACAGGGCTCGAAAAAGATACACATGAAAATGCACTATTAATTCTGAGCTGAATTACTATCTAGTACTTATAATAAATGTGTAAGTACAAGATGTGAAGTCGGTGTCACTGTATAACAGCCTAATTTAATTTATAACAGAAAGGCCATAGTGACAATATAATTATATACCACTTATGCCCAAGAGCATGTATTTGAAATTATATCCAATTAAAAATGTACATAGAAGTGAAATTTAAGTTACTGTAATGCCATATCACAGGACAAAGGTCCTATTTTTAATGACTTTATAATATAAAATGATGCATGATTCCCCCTGACAGACAATCATATACAATTAAAAATGAAGCCTCCTTATTGTTATGATTTAAATAGCATACATCTATCTGGAGAGCTCATCTAGAAAGAATTGAGCCCCCAAATAGGACAACATTGTCACACCATGCCTTTTCTCCCTCTCTAGCAGCAGTTCATTGGCTTAGTTCCATCATGATATTGAAATTTTTGTTGGGACCAATCAGGAAATCCTTTTCTGTCTTTCCTCTAGAAATTTCCTCACCCATGTTGCCCTGTGGGTAGTTTTTAGGAAGGATTATAAGTACTATTCAACTAACAGGTCAGCCCCTGGAAGGTTCAGAGAGCATGAGTAGGAGAGAAAGAATGTCTAGCACCTGCTGTTGTGCTGTCAGGAAATTAGAGAACCATATTAAAGAAGCTTATTGGAGGTCATATGCATGAAGAACAACAGAGATAAACAACATTTGTTTTCTTAGGGCAATACATAATAAATTATCTCTCTATCCTTGTATGTGTACAGGATATTACAATCTCTCTCTCTCTCTCTCTCTCTCTCTCTCTCTCTCTCTCTCTCTTTCTCTCTCTCTCTCTCTCTCTGTCTCTCTCTTTCTGTCTCTCTCTCTGTCTCTCTCTCTGTTTCTCTGTCTCTGTCTCTGTCTCTCTCTCTCTCTCTCTCTCTCTCTCTCTCTCTCTCTCTCTCTCTCTCTGTCTCTCTCTGTCTGTCTCTCTCTTTCTCTCTCTCTCTCTCTCTTTCTTTCTCTCTTTTTCTTTCTCTCTCCTCATATATATTTGCATATATGCACATATATTACACTGTGTGTATATATACATACACATAAAATCTGTGATTAATATGTGCATATTATACATATAGAAAGAATTCAGGAAACAAATCAAAAACCTGGTCTAGGAATATGACGAAATCCAATTTTTCCACCAAAAAAATATTCAAACACTTGAAGAATCGATCATGTTCCTTGAGTCTTTTCCTCTCTAGGTTAAACATTCTCAATTTCTTCATCTCTTCTTATATTTTATGCACAAAAAGACTCTTTATCATCCTGATTTCACTTCTCTTGATTTACTCTAGCTTAATGTGTCCTTAACAAATAGCCATGTCCAGAACTGAATGCAATATTTTAGATGTATGATGACTAGGGTAGTGTTACTGGGGATTTAGATAGATAAATAGATGGATAGATGATAAATGGATAGGTAGACATTTTGAGAGATCTTTGGGTGGATGGATCTAGAGAGATGGATAAATGGAAGGGTAGGTAAGTAGATGGATAGACAGATGATAAATGAATAAATAAATAGCTATGAAAATACAAAATACTCAGACATCATTTTGAAATCGTGATCTTTAAAACTGGTCTCAGCAATATGAGCATGTTTATTTGAGGAAATGTTGACATTAGCAACATTTTCCTTCAGGAATGTTAAATATGGGAATACATATATGTGTGCAATATGTATATAAGTGTATTTCATATACACATGTGTATATGTATATATGTACCCACATGTGTATATTTTTGTGTACAAACATACATAACATATATGTATATGTACACTTTCACATATGTGTGGAAAAATGGCTACATATATGTGTTGCAAAGATGTAAGAAGTATGTGTATGTCTGATTTGATTCATGTAGATATCCAAAAGTCAGTGCAGTTTTAGCTAATGGAGAGTTAAAAATTCTAAAATTTTGAGGAGCATATTATATATATATATAAAAGTGTGGATAATATTACTAAGCTTTTATGAATAATCCTTAAAGGAGTTTGGATGAATAAAGGGCAAACAGTACCTCAGAAAAGAAAGGAATGAAGGAAGGACAAGAGAAAGGGGAAA
The DNA here is from genome assembly GCF_048593235.1 of Sminthopsis crassicaudata. Classification (NCBI taxonomy): domain Eukaryota; kingdom Metazoa; phylum Chordata; class Mammalia; order Dasyuromorphia; family Dasyuridae; genus Sminthopsis; species Sminthopsis crassicaudata. The sequence goes on from NC_133618.1 coordinate 22,587,830, forward strand.
AAAGAAAGAAAGAAAGAAAGAAAGAAAGAAGAAGAAAGGAAAAAAGAAAGAAAGAAAGAAAGAAAAAGAAAGGAAGGAAGGAAAGAAGAAAAAAGGAGAGAAAGAAAGGAAAGAAGGAGAGAAAGAAGGAAAGGGAGAATGAAAGCAAGAAGGAAAGAAAGGAAGGAAGGAAGGGAAGGAGGGAGGGAGGTAGGAATGGAAGAAGCAGGAAGAGGGAGAAGCAGGCAGGGAGGAAGAAAGAAAAAGGAAGGAGGAAGATAAGAAGGGAAGGAGGAAGGAAGGAAGGTGGGAAGAAGAGAAGAAATAAAGAAACAGGGACGAGTAGCATCTGTGAGCTCTATGTTCATGAGACTGACTTTGATTTCTGGCAATAGCCTAGGAGTATTATTAAAAGATCTGTGAGTAGTTAGATTGGAAAGTGGCATTCATAAAGAGACAGTGTGGCTTCATTATAAACAGGTCATTCCAGCAGGGACACTAATTCACAGCTGGTCTAACTGCGAATTGGTCCAACAGTTCTGGAAAACAATTTGGAGTTATGCAAGGAAATGTACTCAATTGTTTATCACCTCTGACCCACTTAAGCAAAACCAACTAATAAAGTGCTTCTGACTAATAGGACATACCGCTTTCTACATTTCTAATTCACTGATTGTTAACAGGAAGAAAGGAGGTGTTCTTTAACTTTAATAGCTTGGCTCTAATAGTGTCCATTGTATTTGACCACAGTTGTGTTGCTTCTTAATGGGGTTTTTATTTACATCATTATAACCTTGTTGTGTATTGTCCTTTTGACTTTGGAGAGATTTGTACTTCTTAACTAGGTGACAGCACAAGTGAATATTTTCAGAATTAATCGAAAGGTCAGATACAATGAGTAATAAAATAGTTTAATGTCAACTGGACTACTGTGTCAATCAGTGTAACTGACAGGTGACTGGAATTAGTTGGATGGGTACAATTCTTACTATGCACATTCTAATTGTGTGATCTGATCCTGTGCAACTCAACCCCTCTGGGCCTCAGTTTACTCACTGATAAAATGAGATGATTGGATTTGATAACTTCTAAGGTCCCTTTAAGCTCTGAAACTTGGAAGATCACTTCTAACAATCCAGATATACAATTATTCTGTAATGTACAGTCTGAGTCACTGAAAGGTGAAGAGATCTGTAGCTATGCAATATCAGTAGACTGTGAACTCATGTCAACCTGATCTTGAGACTGACTCTCTTTCCATTATACACACACATATATATATATATGTATATGTATATATATATATACACATATACATATATATATGTGTATATATACATATACATACATATATATATATATATATATATATATATATATAAATGCATGGACATTCATAACCCCTTCCCCCTGTAGATACACACAGAAAAACCAACATAAATGCAATCTCTTTGTTCTCCTTCATATAGCACAACTGTTTGAACCAAACCCCTATATCCCTTTCTTCTTCCTTACCTCCACTCCCCAACCAATAATGATGGAAAGAACATGTCTGCTCACACTGCTTGCTGGGTGAACAAAGAGTTCATCAAGGTTTTGCAGTAAGATATAGAATCACTGACCCTTACCATCTGCCCTCATATTGTGTGACTGTGCCTTATGGAGTCCCCTGTGCTATCCTAATCTTCATCTGGATTATCCACGCACATAATATTCCTGGCTTTTCCACGTACAAGTCATGTACATATGTTGTTGTCCTCCATTAGATTGTAAGCTTCTCTAGATTACAGATTGCCTCATTTTTTTTTCCTTTGTATCATCAACACAATGTTTGTCACCTAGTGAGTGCTCAAGGAATGCTTGTTGTATTCATTCATATATACATGTGTTATACACACATTCGCTTAGACACATTTATATATATATATGTATGTATATGTGTATGTATGAGTGTGTGTATATGTGTATAAGAAGGAAATGAAGAAAAACAACATGACTGTGAATGTCAGAAAGTCAAGGAGACTTTCTACTAAGTACTGTCTCTAAGTACTGAGACTATTGTCTCAGAAAAATTGCAGACAGGGAGTATTAGTAAAGTCATAACCTCTCTGGGTCTCAGTTTCCTCATCTGTAAAAAAAAATATTTAATAAAATGGTTTCTCAAAGCCCTTCAAACTCCCTTCTGGTATCCAAGGAGATGCAGATGTCCTCCCAATCTGTCATGAAATTTCTGCACTGAGAGTCCTAACAGTGATGAAATTATATACCCAGATAACACATGGATTTGTATCTGCCTCTGCAAATAAAAATCCCCCTGCATCATTGGACAGTTTCTCAATACATGGTCTCAGTTCTGCTGTGCCATCACTCCACTGGGGTCATGAATCTAGGAAGAAAGAAATTAAGGCTGGATTGTTTCAATTCTTTTATTTTTTTTTCTCCCATCATAAATATAGTCTATAGGACCTAGTTCTGTCTGGAGTATGACACTTACCTCTCCAGGATCCCTTCGGTCTTATCCTATTTAAGGATTTTACATCCCTCACAAAAGCCAATGGGTCATCTTCCCATGGCTTTTAAAAGGAAATTGCTCAGGAATATGGAGATCTAAGGCAGAGTACAAAGCTCCAGTTGAAATGGAAGCCATTTAAACATGACTTTGAACAATGTTCCTAATTTAAAAAAAACATTTTTTTTTCTAGGTCCTCTATTTCTGGATGAGGACAAGGTTGAGGTGACTAGATTTTTCTCTCGTTCCTTATTGGTTTAGCTAAAACAAGATTTAGGATATAAATTTTATTGATTTCAACCTCCTTCCCAATTCAATAGATGCTATAACACCTCCCTCTGCACCCCAAAATCTCTGAGCCAGGGTTGGTAAACATGTGGTAATAAGGGAGTGCCCAACGTTCAAATGTTCTATGTTCAGTTTGGGGTGTCACATTTTAGGAATTTAATTGAACAAGTATCTTTCAAGCTACTTGTGATAGGCACTGTGCTAGCTCTAGGATGATAATGGAAAAAAAAATAGAAAAGAACTCCTCAAGGAGCTGATGTTCTAATTAATAAATTAAGTCAGTGTGATGATAGGTATCAAGATCATGATATAAGAAAAACATCTGTAGGAAATGGGAAATTTTCATCTAGAAAAGAGACTTAAGGAAGATATGGGAGGTGAATTAAAATATTTGAAGGGTTTTCTTTTTCTGCTCAGACTAACTGACAAGCAAATGTCACATATAGGGCATGCAGGCCAACCTACCTGAAGTAGCAACCTAGAGGAGAGACAGGGGTTAATATGTGCCAGCCAAGTTATAGCCTCATCATTATCTCAATTGCCATTTCCCTTGTGGCCTTGATGGAGGTAACCCAGGGCCCTAGACCTAAGATCCTCAGATTAATAATGCTTCCAGTACAGAGTCTTCAGGAATCATCCTGGGAGGCAAGCCATGTGAAGATGACACCTGGAAACTGCTCCTTCAAGTGATAATTGACTAGACACACCTTGCAATAAAATATCGGATTCTCACTGTCTGTTCTGAGACTAAGCTGTCTCACCCACGGTCAGGGTTACTACTGAAAAATCAGAAAAGAAATTTCTTACTCCTAAAATCGGCGACATTATAAAATGGTTCAATATCAGAACCTGAAGTCACCTTATCAGTGGACAAGACATTTAAAAAAATAGAAGATAATCCTCTTTGTTGCTATATTCAAAGGATCATAGGTCCTTGCCATCAGCCTTGTAGCTAAAAATGTCAATATGTGTTGTGTCCCCTATTAGAATGTGAGGTCCTTGAGAGTTGAGGCAGTCTACCTTTTTTCTTTTTGTATCTCTAAGAATAGAGTTTTGTATATAGAAAATACTTAATCTTTCCTTCATTGGCCTCTGACATATTCTTCCATAAGTCAGTTCTCAGTAATTTGGGGTTAGATCAAGTTTCAGAGAAGGTACACCTTCATTTCCTCACCAAGAAGTTCCTTCTGCAGTCAAGTTGGCTATCCCTTCCCTATCCCTCTTTTGAGGTAAGGGATCTCTAAGATTCTTGGGTTCAACCTCATTATTTAAAGATTAGGGGGGTAAAGGCCAGATCTTTGCTATGATTTACTCAGGGTCACTTAACTAATAAGCAAAATAGTGGGCAGCACTAAGTATTAAAAGATGGTGTTGTGATTGCTATTGTTGCTTTATTTCAAGTATGGGTTGAGTTGCACGTTGTCTAATTGTCAATCAACTATTCTTTAGGCCAATGGGGAAATCATCTATTTTCTGTCCTAGGTAGAAGTCCTTCATTTAAAAACAACAACAACATAAACAACATACTATCATGTCTCACCCTTTAATCTTATCTAAGGAAATTATTCCATTTCATTTATTATTCCTTATGTAACATGACTGTAGTCCATGCACCATCCTAGGCACTTTCCTTGAAACAGGATTTTGTTTTTAAGATTCTTTATAAAACCAAATAGAACTGAGATGAGGCAGGAAACTGCAGGTGTGTTAACCAACAGAGTACAGAGAGACTATTACTTCCTTTGATGTGTTCTCACCCACTGATTGAAGCAAAGTACTTCACTTGGTATTAATGACTACAGAATCTCCGAGTTCAAATCCTGTGGGATCTGTTCTTATGGCTTATGTGGAAGAAGAAAGGAAACTGGCAAAGAAGAAAGGAAATGTGCATAATAATAATTCTCATTTCCATAACACTTTGATGTAAACAAAGTTCTGTATTCTGAACAAGCCTATGAATAAGCTAGTATATAATATACCCATTTTGTAGATGAAAAAAAAATCGAGGCACAGAAAGACCTGACAATTGCTATAAATAATTAATAAAAACAGAGCTATTGCTGAACTGAGATTTTCTGAAAGTAGATCTATATAAGACTCAGAAGAAAGCAGATTTTTGTGGAAGAATCAGGGAGGCAAAGAAATAGAATCAATGATTGAGCATTCATGGAAAATGTAATATATGTTGTTTTGATCTCTAGACATACAAACTCCAAAAAACAACATATTTTCTGCCCTCAAAAAGCTTTCAGTCTTTCAAAGGAAACATAATTACCTATAAATACCTATGTATACATTGATAATTTTATATATTGCATATTTGCATGCATATATCCATGCACATGTATATGTATTTGTATATTTGTTGATATATGTTTATATAGACACACATATATATGTGTTTATGTGTGTGTTTGTGTGTTTATGTCCATGCTGATGAAACAACACGGAGTTATATAAAATAAGTATAAAGCAGGGAAAGGTATTAGTAGCTGAAGGGATCAGGAATGACTTTAAATTGGATACAGCATCTCCAATGAGTTCTGAGTAATCTAAGAAGTGGCAGTAGAGGTGAGCAGAAATTCCCTCCAGGTAGGAGGTCGGTCTGCATAGAGGAACAGAGATGGGATGTTATATAAAAGCAACAACAAAAAGACCAGTTTAGTTGAATCATACACAGGAGGAGGGAAAGTGAGCAATATATACTAAGACTGAAAAGATGAATTGGATCCATATTATGAAGAACTTTAAAAGCCATACTTAGATGGGATTGTAGGTATTTGGTCAAGAGTTAGTGAATACGCAAAAGTTGGAGACTGAATCCCACTGAAGAAGTCCCAAGGGATGGATCTAGGATACAAATGAAGAAGAGTCACTTCTTAAAAAGAAATTCAATAAAATATAATGGAAATAGTTCTTAAAACAGTGTCTTGGAACCTTGCTCCAATCCTTTCTGAGACACATCATTTTTGTTGATATTAGTCAAGTCACTTAACTTCCTTGGAGCTCACAATCTTAATCTGCATAAAGGGGAATACTAATTGACTCTGACTCACTTTGTAGTTGCAAAGAAAATGCTTTGTAAACTTTCAAATACTAAAAATGTATATTATTGTCATTAAAGATATAAGTATGGTCCAAAAGCTGTAAGAAAAAAAAATACCAAATATGAATTTCAGGTGTTCTTTATACAGCATCCCTAACATAGACTACCTACTGTTGAGGTAGTCACAGCCTCCTTCCACAAATAGAATATAAAAGGAAATAAAAATAAATAAATAAATCTCCTTGACCATTATTCATTTAGTCTGGAATTGCTCAGAAGCCAAATTCAAGGGCTTAAAGGGAAAATTCAATTTAGTTTGCATTTATTAAGACCTTTATTACATGTAAGGCCCTGAGAATACAAACTAAAAATGAAAATAAAAATCAATCTCAGTCTTGAAAAGAAGGATTTGTTCTCCACCCCACTGGAAATTTGGTCTGTACTACTGGGTTCCCCTTTTCTTATTAATGGATTTTTTTAATGCCTTATTTGCTTAGGGACAGGTATCCAAGCCACATCCTTATCATCTCATCTTTTGTCTTTGCAGGTCCTTTCCTCCATCTAGTATCCCTTGGATGTGGTTCAAGAACCAATAAGATGTGAGTGATGTAGAATTATATAGACACCAGATGGTGGTGGGCACCAAAAGTTGGGTTTCAGTCATGTGAAGAATTCAAAATGGCTATTCTCTTTGGCAAAATGTAGATTTATTCAGAGAAGAGATTACAGACAGAATGAAGGGATGCATTAGATATCAGGAATGGCAAATGATGAGGTTTAGATTTGGAGTACCCAAATGAAATTAGGGTTACTGATGGTAAATAAGATCTAGTGGCAGGTTCAGGGTTCAGGGAGTCAAATGAAGCTCCCCGGCAACCCCTCTGGATTCAGCACGAGGGTTTTTTGAGGATTCCCTTTCTGGAAGTGCAGAGTCCCCTGTAAAGGAATGTAGAGACCCAAAAACCTAGATTAATAAAAGAGGTTTATTAAGGGAATTGGAAGTAAGGTTAAAGTCTAGTTAGTAAAAGGTGTTAGGTAAAGAGAAGAGGGCACTGGAAACAGTATTCAAGTGGACAGAGGCTCCTTGGGATGCCAAGCATGGCACAGCTGGCATGTTTGGAACCTCTGAAAAGAGAGGATTTTAATTTGGCTCCTTTATAATGAGAAATTTAGCTAAAGGGGCCCGAGGGTGGTTTCAGTGAGGGCTAGAATTTGCTTGGTGGGGTGTGGGAAACCTTAGCAGATCATTAGAATGAGGGCTGGAATAGCCTATCTCCTATTGGAATTCAAAGGGATGCTTTTGACCAGGATTTGTGAATCAAAGGTCCCAGCTCCCAGAATTGATAATACATCAGCTAGGAAGGATTGGGAATCAGAAAGGAATAATTCAATCTGAAAGGATTAGTTTCTTAAAGGGATCACAACCTGCTTCATCAAATAGGAGAGAGTTGCAAGAGCATAAAAAGGGGTTTTCACCCTAAAACACCCCAAAAGAGATAGGTATTTTTAAGTAGGAAAAGTGGAGTTGAGAAGCATAATGGTGTTAGGAAGGATACCATGTGACATGGGGAAGGGGAAGGGGAACATGAAAGACACCACAAGACAGAGTGCCATGGTGGGCCAGCCCAAAGGAAAGCAGCAGGCTTGGGATTGTCCATAGGTAGATTTTTAGAGGGAAAATTTAACCTCATGGACAAGACTGGGATATTTGACATGGCATGGCAAGGTGAGACTGCTCCAGACCTCTACAGAGGGTGGGTCTCAGGGGTTTGACAGACTGGATGACCTCCCCAGAAGGTGAGACCCTGGAGCTAAACTGATCTCTATCAGAGCCTCAGAGATCAATTCCTCAGCTAACCACACCTAACACTGAAGACCTTATCACCTTTATTGCAAGTAACCTATTAGAATGTAAATTCCTTGAAGGCAAGAACTTTTATTTGTTTGTGTAATTATTCATTATATCATTCTTTTATTTATAATATGCTATTTATATTAACCATAAAATGCTTAGCATAGTGTCTGGAACTCTAAGTGTACAAATGGTTCCCTATTTTTTTTTTTTTTTTTTTTTATGTATTTCTAGGCATTTGTAGTCTGCTATGGGGAAACATCTAATAGACTGTTAAGAAAAAAAACAAAAACAGCCAAATTAAATACAAAGCAACTTAGGGAGAAGAAAAGTGTTAATGATGGGCATAGATCTGGAAATGTCTCTGGCAAAAAATAATGAACAATTAGTCTAGAGACTAGGATATGTTGGAGCTTGGTTTTTGTTTTTGGTTTTGTTTTGTTTTGTTTTTGTTTCTGTTTTTGTTTTTGTTTTTGTTTTGTTTTGTTTTGTTTTATTTTGTTTTGTTTTTATGCTGAGGCAATTGGGGTTAAGTGACTTGCCCAGGGTCACACAGTGTTACAGTCTGAGGTTAGATTTGACATCAGGTCCTCCTGACTTCAGGGCTTGTGCTCTATACACTGCACCAACTAACTACCCCTAGAGCTTATTCTATAATCAATAATAAATAAGCATTCATTAAGTACCCACGATGTGCCAGTTACTTTACTAAGCTGCTAATTTGACATACTTGAATTGTGAAATTTTCAGTTTGACCACTCACAGTTCAGAAGCTAGAAAATTCTACAAATTGGGACAATTATTTTATTGTTGATTGTCAATCTAGGAAAATAATCGAGAAAATATGAAAAATGAAGATTATGTTTTACAACTTGTCTTACATACATCTTGTTTTTATTTTTCCCCCTGTCAAGCTATTAAAAACTTACCAGAATTATTACTGGTTTACGAACATTATCCTATTCTTACTATGTTTCCTTAGCTGTGTTAAACATATTGAATGGAGGTGGGTATTCCAAGGGTGGAGGTATGAAAATTAGAGGCATGATGGGAGAACTGCAGAGACAGGGAGTTTGGAGAGACAATATTGTTTAAGGACAACTTTCAAAGAGACCAGCTTGGCTAGACTATAGAATTGTATAGAATATTTATATTTAAGTCTGTTAATACATATTGGGATCAAATTGCGAAGGTCTTTGCATTTCAAACACAGGAATTTTTTATTATTAATATTTAGAAAACACTAAGAAAGTTATTGAAGCTTCTTGAATAAAGGAGTGATATCGTCAGAACTATTATTCAGGAATAACTCTTTAGCATCTAGGTCTATTTGGGCAGCAAGGGGCACAGGAGATAGAGTGCCAGTTTTGGAGTCTGGAGTTCAAGTCTGGTCTCAGCCACTTATTTATCCTGTACAAGTAATTTTGATGGGGTTTGAGGTCCCTTTAAGAACCCCCCCATGGCTGACCTTTGATTTACAAATCCTGGTCAGTGGGCTTTCCCCATCCCCCACCAGATCTGAGCTAACTTGGGTTTTCCCAACCCCCACAGTTTAAATCCATTGAATTCTATTCAATGGGTTTAAATGGAGCCTAGGACTCCACCCACCTTCAAGATCACCAAGAGCTTATAAAAGGGGCTACTTTTGGAGTCCACATTTGCAGAAGTCCTAAGCGTGGCATCCTTATGTCAGTCATGCTAAGGGTTTCTGCCCACCAGACCTAATCCGGTGCCCTTTTATCTCTACCCTCAACTTTACTAAATAAACCTTACTTCCAAACCCCTACAATAAACCCTTCTTATCAATCTAGGTTTTCGGGCCTGGGACTCTTCGCCATCACGTGACTGTCTTTGCTCCGACCCAAAAGGGGGTTCCCCTTCTATAATTCTCATCAATTTAACCCTTTTTGACTCAGTTTTTTCATCTGGAAAGTAAGCTGGGGTGGGGTAAGGGAATGGTAAACTACTCTCAGGTCTCTTTACCAAGAAAACCACAATTGTGGTTGGTGATGAAGAGCCTGACATGACTGAGAGACAACAATAGATGATAGGAGATGGAAACTAATTCCTTTGTGTAGCCCAAAACGTGAGCATTCAGGTTTGTTTGTTATTCTAATATTCCTGTAAAACAAAACAAAATAACAACACATTTCAGAATAATTCATTTTCTTTGTATCTAATGTATTTTACTTTATGCATTTGAAAATACAGTTTCAGAGCACATAGGTTTGAGTAGACTGTGAAAAAGTCTTTAAACACACCATTAGAATGAAATAAGAAAAGAATACATTAAGCATGAATGTTTCCCTTGACCTAGAAGAGTTCCAGGTGATCATTAAGTCAAAAGAAATTATTTATGTTTTTCAGAATTCACAAAACACATAGGGTTATATTATCCAAAATTTGAAGCTAGAAAGGGGCTTTCAAGGTAACATAAGCCAGAATCCTTACCTTAAAGATGGAAAAATTGAGTCCCAAAGTCACAATAAGGGGAAGATACAGGATTCAAACCCTGGTCCTCAATTCCAAATTCAGTTTTCATTCCACGGAATTCTATAGCTAATAGTTCATGATGACTGAAGGTTAACCTTTGGACACCCTCTAATCCAGAAATATTCTGCCCTGTAACAGTGCCAGGAATCAATCATTTACCTATTAGTAATCTGGAGTGGCTCATTATTCAGAAGAGTTGGTATTGTTCAGTGAATAGGAATTTTATTTTCAAATGTTTCTTTGGAATCATTTAAATTAAAGTGACAGACCATTAAAATTCCTCAGGCAAATGAGTTTGTTTGTTAAAAGCTAGTGGGAAGTCATGGTATGGGGGATGTTAATTGCTCAGCTAGTTTCTTTCACTCTAGAAGAATGGTCCATGAAAAAAATCACTAGTTAATCCTGGAATCACAAAGGTCTGGGTAACAGGAGCAGGGCAGCCATTAGGACACATGCGGTTAAAGGATAAGTCATTTAAACTTTCTATTCAAGTAGGAAACATAATCCCTGCCCTACAGACTGCCAGAGATAGCATGGTGTGAGAGATTGGAAACTGTCCTGGAACTCAGAAAAACTTGTCAGTTAGGGGGCACAGTGGACAGAGCATGGGATAGAGTCCGGGAGACTGGGTTCAAATCCAGCCTTGGGCACTTACTAGCTGTGTGACACCAAGTAAATTATGTAATCATCAGTTTCCTCATCTATAAAATGAATTACAAAAGGAAATAGCAAAGGATCCTAAAGGGGGAATAAGAAGTCAGACATATCTGAAATGACTGAACAACAACCTGTCACAGACTAGCTCTAGCTTACCCGCTCAGGGCTACAGGAAATCCTCTGAAGAATTTTTTGCTGCAGAGAATGGCTAGATAACCAGATTGGTAAAAGGAGTTGATACACCTGAGAATTTTTATCCTCCAAATCATATGTTTAGTTATTTTGTTCCTATCTCTTGGAAAAAGTAGAGGATAATAAAAACAAAAAGAAAGCTAGGATGAGACAGACCTGTCTAATTGTTTGACCAAGGTTTGGAAGATGTGTGTGTGTGTGTGTGTGTGTGTGTGTGTGTGTGTGTGTTTCCAAGTGATATATGTTTGATATATGTAAAAAAAATCTGGGATTAGACTCTGGGATTATGAATTAGCCTGAGGGGGTTTAAAACCACTCAAAAGGAAAAAGGGTATATTCCCTTTCTTTAGCAAAGGACTATTACTGAGAGCTATATGAGGAAGTGTAGGAGTCTGGGAGTTAGGGCATCAGAGGTGCCATCAGAGACACCTGCAGAGCAACAGGGATGCAAGCCTGTTTCCTTTAGTCTGAAGTGAATGCCCCTTTGGTTGTCCTTTACAAAACATAACAAAGGGCAGGTAGGTGATGCACTGGAGAGAGCACCAGCCCTGAAGTCAGGAGGACCTGAGTTCAAAACTGTGTAACCTTGGGCAAGTCACTTTATTCCTCAATTGCCTCAGGAGGGAAAAAGGCATAACAAAACTCTTTCTAGATCCCTGGCAAGCTTGCAATAATTGTCAAATTTCTTCTGCATACTTCATGGGGAATCTTTGGCTATCAAAAATCCCCTTTCTTTCCATATAGTCCCATGAGCAGTATAGATATTCACACTCATTCCTTTCCCCAATTCTAAAGCTCTGGTGAGGGAAAATTTTGACAGAGGTCCCTGGGGAGATGGCTTAGCTATTAAGGTGCTATTGTGCTATTGAGGTTCACCACAGAATACCTGCCTTCATTTCCCCATTTAAATCAGGCAGTGTTAACAGTGGGGCACAGTTCAGTTTAACCTTCTTTGAGCCAGGTTCTGGGAATGACAAGGTCACCTGTTTCCTCTCTGAGAGCGAACCCGATGTGGGAGTTAATTCATGGTCCAAATACTTTTTGGCCTGACCTGTATGTGGGCCTTAGCCTCAGGAGCCTAGAAAGTCAAGTGTCTTATAACAGCTCTGAGATGCTAAAGAAAATGGTCAATCAAGGGTTGCATTCCCTCTCTAACCTCTGCCTTCATTGGATACTGGCACCTATGAGGAAACACACTGGGATCTTAGAGGTGTGATAAAGCTGGGGTGGCATGAATCACCGTCCCAGGGATTCCTGGGTCTCACACAGAGGAATCTACTTCCTCCAAGATTTCAGATGGAATATGGGAAGCCTTTGAGAGAAGCACAAAATGTGCATCTGGCGCTCTGTGAAGACAAAGTTGGCTTCCCAGTTTCACCATTAAGTTAGTCCCAACAAGGAGGCAGGACAGAGGGAAATAACAAGAAAAGGTCACCAAACAGTTCTTTTTGTAGTGTCTAGAAACTGGAAGATGAATGGATGTCCATCAATTGGAGAATGGTTGGGTAAATTGTAGTGTATGAATGTTATGGAATATTATTGCTCTGTAAGAAATGACCAGCAGGAGAAATACAGAGAGGCTTGGAGAGACTCACACAGGATGCTGAGTGAAACAAGCAGAACTAGGGGATCATTATAAACTTCAACAATGTTACTGTATGAGGATGTATTCTGATGGAAGTGGATATCTTCAACATAGAGAAGAGCTAATCCAGTTCCAATTGATCAATGATGAACAGAATCAGCTACACCCAGACAAGGAACATTGTGAAATGAATGTGGACTACTTGCATTTTTTTCCCAAGTTATTTTTACCTTTCTGAATCCAATTTTTCCTGTGCAACAAGAGAAATGTATGGATCTGTATACATATATTGTATTTAAGATATACTTTAACATGTTTAACATGTATGAGAATAAAAAAGAAATGGTCACCAAATTAACAAGGCAGAGAGAAGATCTCAAAATAATAACCTTCAATTCCTATCACCTTAAGAGTGGAGGAGTAGGTGGAAATTGAACAAGGGTCAGGACAGAAAACAAGGTTTTCTTAAAGTCAAAGAGAAATTCAGTGGACTTATCTGCTACATCCAAAGTTACCTTGTACTTGGCTATCACAATGGAGCAAGGCGGAGCCTGGCCAAACCCAGGGTACTATTAATCCTGGTCATGAGGAGACCAGAGACAGGACATTGGGTAGAGTCAACTTGACCCCACTGTGGGCAGTCTCTATTACAGTGCCCTTCCTGATTTTATTCAGGGCACAGATCTGGGGGTTTCCTTTGAGAACAAACTCCAGACCAATGGTTGCTGCCATGGCATTTGAAGCAAACACTGCCAAGGTTCTCAGAAGCTAAAGTTCGAGTCTATTCACTGATTTCCTCTGGATTTATAATCTCCCTCCTCTGCTGTAGTTTGTACCCTATTATTGAAAACTCCATAAGCTGTTTCCAACAGCTCTATCTGGGTCTGAGACTAGAACAGCAATATCTCCTAAAGGCTATGGGAGGAAGAGGACTTAGCCATACCATCCCCAAACTTCTGGGCAGGTCTCAGATTTTCTTTTGCTCCTCTATAGTGCAACAGTAAGAGATAATGACATTAATATCTCCCCAGGTAAGATCAAATTGGAGGGAAATGTCTTTAAAGCCCCCAATATGTCTAGTGGAATCTCCAGAACAATAGCCAAGTTCTTCCTAAATTTGGGAAAAGTCTGACATTGAAAAATCATATCCACCCTGACTTTCTTCACCCCAAGAGCCTGCTCACAACAATAACAAAAAAAAAAAAAAAAAAAAAAAAAAAAAAGAAAGCTACTGTTTTCAATGGGCAGAGTTTAGAAAGGGTGTTTGAATTGGAGGGAGAAAAAAAGGAATTCTTCTCCTAATTGTGTAGAATTAACTGAAGGAAGACACTCTTATGGGAATATAGCCTTAAACTATACTTTAATTATGGCTAGGGATTTTATAATAACAAGTAGAGTTATAGCTAAAAAATTTGCAGGTGTTTCTCTCCTCCTGTTTCCCACCACCACTTAATTAGCATTTAAGTATCTCTTTTAAAAGCAATTTATTCTTATGTTTCTGGAAAGATTAGAATATAAGCCTGGATTTCCACAAACAATGGGACAAAAGGCCAGGTTGAAGGGGGTTTCTTCATTCAATCTATTTAATCTTGTGCTTTGCAGTTTTTACTTTGCATTCCTTTGACTGACAAACACCTTGTCTGAGGGGAGATGCTCTTTCTCCTGAGATTATCATAAACCCCTTTTTGCTTTTTCTTACTTTGAGAGTCTCTGATTGTTTTTGTGGTTGATACTGTCCCATACAGGAGGGACTAAGGAATAGAGACAGAGAGTGGAGAATCAGGGGAAGGATACTGAACTGAAAAAGTATTGCTGGATATACAGTCCAGATTTTGATAAAAGATTGATCTCAAAAGGGACTCTAGGACTTCTGCTTTCCATTGCCCTGCAGTAAAATTAGGGAGAGCTTTTTGTGTCATGAGACTTAGAATTCTTAGGCCTGTAACTCCCTCATCTCCACTGGGGTCCCAGGGAGGGTGAAAAGGTAGCAAAATTTCCTTGGTCAAGAAGGAACTTTGCTAAGAAAAAGCAGGTGATCCCCATTCCAAGTGTTCTTGGAAAGAAAAATTTACAGAGCTCAGATGATCTAATGAGGTTAGTAATAGTTGTGATGAGGTGTGAAAACTGGGGTAGGAATCCCCTCTGATGTGAGGCACAGGGCCTATGCAAAAGAATTTGCAAACCTGAAATCTATGGGGCAAAAAAGGGATTTATTGGCACTGAGATGCCAGCTTGCTGGGGCAAAAGATCCTGTTAGGAAGATAGCAAATGTTAACACTGAGAATATCTTCAACAGTGGGCAAAAGTCCTGAAAGGGCAGGTTGCTAAGACAGCTTTCTTGGCAAACATAATCCTGTTTAAGACTTCTGCAAAGATTTGGGGTTCAGAGTTGTCTTTTATTAGCCATCTGAGGCTCAGCCTTCAATTCAAAATTGAATGAGATTCACTCAATGTTGTCAATGCCCCGGCCTAGAATTCCAATTGAAGAGATTACTTTTCTTGGGAGTTTGAGCTACTAGGATGGTTCCAGACTAATCTTCAAATCAATAAGGGTAAGACCATAACCCTGGCCTGGATCTCCAATTGAATGAAATCACCCAGCTGGGTTCCCTGAGAGTGAGCCTCTTTCAGAGAAGAGTTTGGGACTCAGGAACTTCCCCCCAAAAAGGGGGACAAAGCCTCAGGACTCCCCAAAAGTCAAAGAGGACAGCATTTACATCAGATCCTGACAAACTTTCCTGGAAGCTTGGGATATCTCTCAGCAATAGGATTGGCATGAAAAGGGCTTACCTTAACAAGGAGTACAAACAATTTGAGGGGCAAGGGGTACCACATTGGGTGACAAAATGTTGAGAAAGACACCCCAACAAGAGGAGGGTTTGGTGAAAGAATTTGCACACTCAGTCTCCAAGTTAAGGGGTAAAGATTTATTTATTATCCTGCTTAACAGCAGGACAATTTGCAAGAGAATTTTAGCAAAGGGAATTTAGCAAAGTGCTGGAAATAAAAGGAATCAAGCTGCTTGACAATGGGCTAAAGTTCCAAAGGAGTTTTAGCTAAGAGTCAGAATCAAGGAGATAATTTTGGAGGAAAGAGAAACAAAGATTAGATTGATATGCTAATATGTGATTTAGAGGTACCATTGAGGAGTGGTAGAAGTGGGGTAGTTCCTATCATTGAGTTCTCCAGCTTACTGACCTATAGATTGGCAAGCCTTGTTTTTGCTGGATTTAAGGTTTCTTAGGCCTTGTAACTTTCTCACATCTCATCAATTTCCTTCTCCAACTTATTTTACAGAAGAGAAACTGAGGTAACCAATGTTAAATAACTTGCCCGGGATCATTTGAGCTGGATTTGAACCCAGCCTCCCTGAGTCTGGTCCCCACACTCTGGCCACTGCACCCTCTAATTGATTGCTTTTTCTCATTTCCCAATCTTTCTGACTCCAGGACTTTTCAGATCTCAGACCTGGCATTCTATTCATTATACCACAAACTGTCCATAGATATAGTTTGACCCAGATTTGACTCAAACCCACATACTGTCACAAAGAGATTTATTTTTGTTCTTTCTCTCCTAGGAGCCAAATTTTAGATAAGATGTTGCTCAGCTAGAGAAAGTCCAGAGAAGAAGGAAAATAAATTAGTGAAGGACTTTGAGCTTATTATATCTCATGAATTGCAATTTAAGGGATTGGACATGCTTAGACTGAAGAAGAGAAGACTCTCTCCTGTCTTCCAACCAGATCTGTACACTTCCTGCTCCCAGTAGAGTATAAGATCTTTGAGATCAGGTTCTATTTCAATTCAATCTTTCTATCACCATAACATAGTGTAATATTCTTCTCTAAAATGTAATATTCTCTGTTTCTGTTTCCTGGAGGTCTTGGGAGTGGCCTTCATTTCAGTTCAATAATCACAAAACAACAATCAGGGGTTAAAGTGCAAATCCTTTATTGTCTCTTTCCAAGTCTTGTCTCCTTTCCTGCAGCCCAGTTAGCTTTCTTATAGTCCAGATTCTTTATTATCTCCTTCCTAGGGCTGGGCAACTTTCTGGAGAGCCTTTCAGTCTGGCCTTGGTTCGGAGAGCTTGAGCTCCCGCCTGCCTTCTCTGGCTTCTGAATCTCCCCAACTGAATCCTGCCTGAGGCTCCTAGCTTATATATGCTCTCTTAAAGGTGTGAATCTTGTAGATCTTTAATAAGTACTAAGTACATGTACTGAACTAGAGAATTGTTAAGCACCATGTTAAATTAGATAACTATTGTCTCTATCAATTCTACTGACTTAGCACCTTGTTTCAAGTTCTGGCCCATAACACTTAGTACAGTGTTTCAAATCTAATAAATTCTAAATAACTCCTTTTTGATTGATTTCCTGAATCAAGGGTGACATGCTAATTGTATTTGTACAGCCAAAGGACTGCTGTTTAACCTATAGTGATTTATTTAGTGTCTCCCACTTTAGTAAAGTCTTCCTTCTCTTTCCAGCCAATTAGATGAGAGACTTAGGGAAGTTTACCTTAGACAAGAAAAGACTTGGGGGATATGAGTACTTTGTTCAAGCAGATGAAGGATCGTCATGGTTGGATGGATAATTAGTAAATAGATCCCTGGCTTTAGGACTTATCATCATGAATTTAAATGTAGCCTCAAACACTTACTAGCTGTGTGACCCTAGGCAAGTCACTTAACCTAATTTGCCTCCGTTTCTTTGTCTATAAAATGATCTGGAGAAAGAAATGACAGACCAATCCAGTATCTCTGCCAAGAATACCCCAAATGGGGTGATGAAGAGTCATATCTGAAGCAATATGGATGTAGAAGGAATTAGATGTGTGGCTAGCCTGAAATAGAAAACTAAGAATGATCCCATAAGGTTTTATGTTGATGCCAGAGGGAAAATGTCTAGTAATTAGAGTTATCCAGTAGTAGAATAGTGTGGCTAAGTAGATTGATGTCCTTACTTTGTTGGAAGTCTTCTGGGGTGGGCTGGAAAGCTACCTACAGAATATTCCTTTTAGGGTGGAATAGATAGACACTCAGATCCTCTCTGATACTGAAATAATCTGAATCAGTGATCCAGTAGGGCCTTGATGTTATAGATTATTCCATTCAAAAAATTTGGATTCAAATCCTACCCTGCCAGTAACCAGCTTTGTGACAATCACTTCCCTTCTCTCAGTTTCCACATCATTAAATAAAAGAAATAGGGGAGAGGATTGGCTTATCAGATCATCACAATCACTTCCAGCTCTTCCCTTCTGTACATCTAAATGCCTTTCTGATGTGCCCACCACTAAGGCAAATCCTCAGGCATTGGAACTGTAATAGCAAGCCTTTGAAAGCCTGAAAATGAAACCTGCAAAGCTCCCAGCATGGGAGGATTTAATAATGCAGAAGTTCCTCTTTGAATAGAAAATGTGTCCTAAAAGATTCCACTTTATGCAGGTTCAGGCTCAACTCAGCTAGATCCTCCTGCCTAACTTTGAATTTGCATCCTAGTTGTCCAGGCTCCCTTTACTGATTGCCCGACAAATAGGTTCCAATTGCAATGTCTCTGTGTATCATCTTGCCTTAGTTGCTGAAATCTTGTGTATTATGCTAAACAAGAAAGGCAAAAGTAGGTGGCCACCCACTCTGAGCAGTGGCAAGAATCTAGGAAAAAGCCTTTTCCTAGCAAATCTATCTTTGAAATTCCATATCAGTACTACTGTCCCTTTGGTTCAAGTCAAAGAGACAGGCAGTGACTGGTTAGAACAATGAACTTAGAATCAGAATATTGAACTGACTTCAAATCTAACCTCATACTCTTGTCCGTTGTTTGAATCCAAGCAAGTCACTTAACTTCTCTGACTCAGGTTCCTCATTTGTATGATGGGGATAATAACAGCACCTACATCCAGAAATGTTCATGGTAATAAAAGTGCTAATTCTTGTAAAGCTTTTTCGGAACCTTAAAAGTGATACTTAGTAAGTAAGATATTAGGAGGAGCACTAGACCATGAGACATGAGTTCTAATCCTACTTAGTAAGATGGTTTACTAGTTGACTGTAAGACATAAATATTCTATATCTGTTTCTTCATCTGTTAGATGAAGAAATTAGAATACTGATCTTACCTACCTTTTGTGTAGATATAGTAATAGTAACAGCAGCAATTAACATTAGCTATTAATAATAAGAGTTATAATAGTAAGTATAATTTAATCTATTGAATTTTCTATTAAAAAATCAACTTTATATCCATTATTGACTTTGTCTCACAACAAGCCTATGAGCTTAGATGTAATTGGTCTTTCCCCAAAATTTGAAGTACCTTAAAAGTCACTTGGTTGACCATTCTTACTGACCCTTATTCCCCTTCCAAACCTGCCAAAAAAAGGCCATGTTCCCTCAAGAAGGGATTCTTAAACTTTTTCCACTTGCCACCTTTTTTTTTTTGCCTGAGAAATTTTTATGTGACCCTCAGGCACATAGGTATATAAAATAGATGTACAATTCAAATATTTACTGAGAATAAATCACATTTTTGCAATCCTCACATTTAGTTATGAGACCCTATACATGGTTGTGACTCACAGTTTAAAAAGTTAAGCCCTACATTACCTCCCTGCTAATGCTAGACATCAATTGTTCTCAAAATGTAGCCCAAAGAATCCTGGGGATCTCTGAAACCCTTTCAGAGGTTTTATCTCTAATATGGCAATTATCTCTAAAACAAAAACTCAGGCAGATTCTTAATAATTTTTAGTAGTATACAAATACTGAGAACAAAGATTTCAGAATTACTGGTACATTACCAGTAAGGTCTATAAAAGGATTTTTACAGAAATAAACAAGCAAGCAAACAAACAAATGAATAAATAAATAAAGTGAATGGATGAGTGGATGAATGGATGAAGGGATAATAAATAAGTAGATAAATTAACAAATAAATGCAGACTATCCAGACAGAAGTTAATTACAGACTGTAGCAGTGAGAGGAACTGGGAAAGGTTTCTTACAGATATGACTAAGCTGAGTTCTGAAGGAAATTAGGACATCTGGAAGAGAGAGGTGACAAGGAACCTAGATTTTCAAGTCACATTTTTTAATGTGAAAAGTCAGAGTTGGAAGATAGAGCTTTGTGTGGCAGGATGAGTAGGATGACCAGTTTTGTTGGATTTTAGATTGTGTGGAGGGGGAGAAAGTTTAAAAAGAATGGAAAAGTAGGAAAGGGTTGATTTGTGAAGGGCTTGAAAAGCCAGAAGAGAACTTTATATTTAACTCTGGAGGTAATATGCAGTAGATAACAAATATACAATAGTGTTAATGAATTTTTTTTGAGCGGATCCTTATAATCTCACAGATCTATTTTCAGACAGAAAAGTAAGTGAGGAGAATCTGGAAGGACTTAGAATAAAGGAAAGAAACTAAGATTCCTCTAGTTAATTTGTCCTCTGTGAATGTTGTTTTGTTTAACTTTCTCCTGAAAGACAAATCAGCAGAAGTCTTCCTGCCTATATTTCTTTGAGATATCTGGAATCTGACAGATTACCAAGAGCCTGAATTCAGTATAAAATACACTCCAAAGACTGGTATTATAATGAGTATGTGAGCTCAGCTCTGCTATAGGTATGAGCAGATATTTTTAACTCCATTAAGTCTCTCTTATGGTGCTTTCTCTTAATATATAACTGAGACCAGGGAGGTAAAGAAAAACCCCTAATCTTAGCATTGAAGGACAATGATTGTAAACTCATTTTTATTCCCAACACCACCTATAAATAACCCTTTTGCTGGAACAGACTATCTCCCAGTCTCAATCACAGCTTGATTGTCTACCCCTAACCTAATCTTAATAAACTCTTACAAATCTTGGCTCAATCTAGATTATTCCAAACCCCTCCATCTCCTTATTAGGATGACCACAATTGTTAGAAGGAAAGAAGAACCAGAAGCAATCCTTAGAAGTTGCAGTGTAGCACATTGTGAATAGGATTGTACTTGACAAAGATAAGATATTTTTCCTTGTACGTGACAAATATGGAAAATGTTTAAAAGGACTGTACATATATCAGATTGGTTGCTATCTTAGGGAAGAAAAAGTAAAGGAGAGAGGGAGAAAAATTTGGAACACTAAATCTTACAAAAATGAATATTTAAAATTATATTTATGTGTGTTTGGAAAAAATAAAATATAATCAAAGGTAGCATTCCAAAATGGAATAGTCCATATTGAGTAGTGATGACCTTCCTCTTGATGGAGGTCTTCAAGATACTATTTGTCTATGTTAGAATGGGAGTTCTTTGGGATGTATTGGTTGGGCTAGATGACTGCAAATATCCCTTCTTACTTGTAGAATCTGTAATTTCTGTGGCTAAAGAAAGTGGATGGCTTATTTTGGTACTGTGCAAGCTACTGGAAACACACCTCAAAACCTCAGTAACATGGCTTATTTATTAAAGCTAGGTGATCTAGGCTGTGTTATTACAGGAAATGTGACATGAGTCCTCATCATTATGATTCATTAGTCAGTGAAACTCTAAGAATATTTCACTTTGGTTGCTTTCCCTTACCAATATTCAAAGAAAACCTATTACCATTGAAAAGATTGTTCAAAAATTGCTTCCTTATGCAAACGGCTCAGGAAATATCTATTTAAATTTTCTAATTAGTCTGGATCATAGGGCTGGAAATAAAATGAAAGGATTACCTTGTCTATTCCCCTTAGAGTCTGGGCTGAATTATTTCAGTGCTCCAGGTGTTGTCTCCCTTCTCCATTCTTTTCAACTTCAACATGGCCCAAGGCTGTGAATTTGGGGAGAAGGGGGATGGATTCTAAGGATGCTTATTGCTCTCAGTCAGTCAATAAACAATTATTAAGCACCTAATGTGTACAGTCGGGAAATATGATAAATATTGGAAATACAAATAAAAAATTTGAAAAAAGGTTTCCTTAAGGAGCTCACAATCTTATCTATTATATATCTATATACTATATATTTGTCTATAAACTATATACTATGTGTCCATATATTATACACTATGTATCTATATACTATATTATACATATTATGTATCTATATACTATGTATCTATGTATCTATCTATCTATCTATATTATGTATTTATATACTATATACTTCTAGTATATAGCCTAAGTATAGTAGTAGTCTAAATATTTGGGAGGATTAGAGATTAGCTATGAAGGAGATTAGAGGGAACCATTGAATATCATGATAAAGCAGAAAAAAAAATATATATATATGTATATCAGGCTTGAAATAAAGGGATGTAAGCTTGAACTGGCCCTGTCAGTTACTAATTAAGTGATCCTGTGGACAAGGCACTCACACTATCTGGGGCCCAGTTTTCACTGAATGTATAAATAGCAATTTTTGCTCCTGGGACAAGTAGTGTGAAATTACACTCAAATTAATTTCTCAAGATGACTTTAATCAAGAAGGGCAATGACCTTGAGATACCACCACAAAGCTGCTTCTGGGAAGGCCACAACTAGATGGGGGGATAGGGAAGCTAGCTGAGTAGAGGAGAAAGAGGAATAGGACGTCTGGAAGGGAGATCATGGGAAGATGAAGCCCTAGATACTCAGTGGTAGATATAGATCTGATTTTCTCATTTCTAAAATGAAGGTAATTAGATTGAATAAACTTTATTTTTAAATTTCTGCACTCTATGAGTATCTGAATGAACTTCCCCACTGTAATATATTTTATACTGTCTACCTTAAATTCCTACTATTCTGTTATTATTCATTGCTTTTAAACTCATGTTTTGTGTTTATTAGAATTCTCAGATGAAATATAAAAACAGCGAAAAACAAATAAACAAACAAAAGCATATTAGTGTCCATTTTTGTTGAAAATCTTTTTTAAAACACTTGGATAATATCTGAAAAGCCATTTCTTAAAATAGTTTCTGTCCTTAATGAATTTATATTTTGCTGGAATAAAATAAGGAGAGGTGGGATTGGGGAGCAGCATGTACAGAGGTAAATAAATACTAAAGACACATGATCCAAATTTCCTGCAAAGAGAAGGCAAATATCTGAACAATTCAAGAAAACATATCTTGTAGGAAGGGAAAGGAGATGAGCTTTGAAAATTGGAAAGATTGACAAGGGGTGGAGAGAGGGAATTCCTTTTTAGGGTTTTTGTTAATTGAAGTTTAGGAAGCTCCAAAAACTTGTTCACTTCCAATAAAACTTGGATCCATAGGGACTTAAGTTCACTGAATTCTGGTATAGTTGCTGTAGTATCTCTAAGGTAAAGAACTTTAAAATTCCCTTTCAAATGGTCTAATGGGTATTTTTGTTATTCAGAAACAATATCAAAATAATGCTTTGGTGAATTCACTGTGAATGAATTTGACATACCGGTTGCAAAATTGAAAAAAATATGTTAGGGTTGTCTAGGATGAAATTAATACCTGAATTTTTTCCCCTAAAATCTGAACTGTTTGAAGAAAATTGGCCCATCCCCAAAGCTCAGCCCAATTCTCAGTCTCCCTCAACAACTGTCCCATATACCTCATACAGGTGGAAGTTTTGTTCTTCAGCCCCAACGCATCCAATTGTTGTTCTAATAAGCTTAATGCTGTTGTTTTTTGTTTTTCAATTTTCAGAAGAAAAAGAAGAGTTGTTTATTTTGTTTTTCAACTTTATGTGAGTAATTGGATCTGGATAAGCAGCCTTCGGTATTCATTCTTTTCTAGAGGGATAGTCTCAGATTTCTAAGGAATCTTAGAGCTTGTCAAATACAGCTCATATCTACCACCATCTCTGATAAATTGTTTATCCATTCTAAATATGAAGACTTCCAATGATAAAGAACTCACTACTTTTCTGGGCAGCCTACTTCATATTTGAATAGTTCTAAATGCCAGGAAATTGTTTTATTTCGGTCTTATATAAAACATAAATCCAACTCTCTGTAGCATCTGCTGATGTCTCTTAGCTCTATACTGTAGGATTAAAACATTATTTCTTTTCTTTCTTTAAGCAACCTTACATGTCATAGAATTTCTATGAAGTGTAATAATAAGTAATAAAGTTAAGAAGGAAATGAGAGGATATAATCCAACTTCTTGCCTACCTTTTTCTCTGTCTGTCCTTACTTAACTCTTTCTCTATCTCTGTGTCTGTGTCTGTCTGTGTCTGTGTCTGTGTCTGTGTCTGTCTCTATCTGTTTCACTCCCTCCATTTCACTTTCTGTCTCTCTCAGTCTCTGTCTCTGCCTCTTTCCTTTGTGTCTCTATATCTCTGTGTTTGTCTCTATCTCTGTCTCTCTGTGCATCTCTGTCTCTCTGTATCTGTGTCTCTACCTCTGTGTCTGCTTGTCTGCCTTTCTGTGTGTGTGTGTGTGTGTGTATGTCTGTGTTTTTTTCCTCTCTTTGGAGAGGAAACCTATCTGTCTGTCTCTGTCCCTGTCTCTCTGTCTATCTCAATTTCTGTTTCTGTATTTGTATCTGTATCTGTATCTCTCTTTGTCTCTTTGTCTCTTTGTCTCTCTGTCTCTGTCTCTCTCTGTCTCTCTCTGTCTCTCTCTGTCTCTCTCTCTCTCTCTCTGTCTCTCTCTCTCTCTCTCTCTCTCTCTCTATCTCTATCTATCTCACAAATGTGGAAACTTATGATCAAGGAACACTATGGCAACTGGCTCATCTTCTCATAGTAGTTATTGTCACAGCCAAGACTTGAATCTTGTTCTTCTGAATCAAAATGCAATGTGGCTGTTGCTCTGAGTGTTTTCCTGTTAGATCCCAATAAGTCTTAAAATCTTACTCAGCAAAGCCCTATGAGTTAGTAGAGGACTTAATTATCAGCTAATGCTTTTGCAGGGGAAAATAGACTTATGGTAGCAGAGATAACTATGTTCAACTGTCCAGCACTAATATTTAATGGCTCTATGCACCTGAGAAGTTTTGTTTTACCCCTTTTTGACCCTCAGTTTTTTTTTCAACAGTAAAAATTGGTTTCAATAATACTTCTAGTAAGTCAACAAGTATTAGCAGTATCTACTATTGCCTTTATAAAGTTGCTGTAAAGAAAGGGCTTTGAAGTCAAGAATTTCAAGGGAATTAATGAAAAAAAATTCAAGTGAAGGTGGCCTAGTTGTACCAGATCTAAAATTATATTATAAAGCAGCGGTCACCAAAACCATTTGGTATCGGATAAGAAATATACTAATTAATCAGTGGAATAGGTTAGGTTTCAAAAGGACAAAAAATAATCAATAACTTTGATAATCTAGTGTTTGACAAACCCAAGGACCCTAGTTTTTTGGGATAAGAAACTCAATGTTTTGACAACTTCTTGCCTTGGGAAAAATTGGAAAATTAATATGGCAGAAAACTAGGCATTGACCCACACTTAACACCATATACAAAAATCAGGTCAAAATGAGTTTCATAACCTAGGCATAAAGAATGAGATTATAAATAAAATTATAGGAAACATAGGATAGTTTTATCTCTCAGACCTATGGAAGAGGAAGGAATTTATGTCCAAAGAAGAACTAGAGATCATTATTGATCACAAAATAGAAAACTTTTGATTATATCAAATTGAAAAATTTTTGTACAAACAAAATTAATGCAGATAAGATTAGAAGGGAAACAGTAAACTGGGAAAACATTTTTACAGTCAAAGACTCTGATAAAGATCTAATTTCTAAAATATATAGAGAATTGATTCTAATTTATAAGAAATCAAGCCATTCTCCAGTTGCTAAATGGTCAAAGGATATGAACAGACACTTCTCAGATTAAGAAACTGAAACTATTTCTAGCCAAATGAAAAGATGCTTCAAGTCATTATTAATCAGAGAAATGCAAATCTAGACAATTCTGAGATACCACTACATACCTGCCAGATTGACTAGAATGACAGGGAAAGATAATGTTGCAGGGGATGTGGGAAAATAGGGACACTGATACATTGTTGGTGGAACTGTGAATACATCCAGCCATTCTGGAGAGCAATTTGGAACTATGCTCAAGTGCATACCCTTTGACCCAGCAGTGTTACAATTGGGGTTATATCCCAGAGAGATCTTAAAGAAGGAAAAGGGACCTGTATGTGCAAGAATGTTTGTGGCAGCCCTCTTTGTAGTGGCCAGAAACTGGAAACTAAGTGGATTCCTGTTAGGATTACTAAGTGAGAACTCGGGTTGTCTGGATAGTGATGAGGTGAGAATTCAGGTTGGACAATTACAAGGTGAGAACTCAGGTTGACTTGATGGAAGGAGCAGGCTCATTGGCTGAGGTGGTTCTTCCCAGAAGCCCTTGCATTATCCCACGCCCATTCTCTGGGAGAATAAAAGAGAGGACTCCCAGAGATAAAGAGAAGACTCTGAATTGCATCAGGCTTGACGGGGCTCTCTGCAGGAAGGGAAGTCACTTCTTTGGACAAGAGTTAACAGCAACTGCCTGGAGACAACGGTTCGTTACAGGAAGAAGAATCTGTCTGAGATTTGAGTAGACACAGCAGATCTCTTCCCAGAGAGCGATCCAGCAGCGTCTGGAGATAACAGCACGTTACAAATTGGCGTCCACACGTGGGGCAAGGACTTTTGCTTATCCTGACAAGAGGAGCTAGACCAGACCTTTGCAGATTCCCATCAATTGGAGAATGGCTGAATAAATTGTGGTATATGAATATTATGGAATATTATTGTTCTGTAAGAAATGACCAACAGGAGGATTTCAGAAGGGCCTGGAGATACTGATAGGAACAGCAAAGCCTGGGTAGGTTCTCAGGGCTCCTCCTTTCATCAAGTCAGTGTATAAAGGTGGTGGTATATCATTTAAAAAGAAATATTGGGTTTTGCTTTCTCAAATTCTCTTCCTTTTTATCTCTGTAATGTATTTGCTATGTTATTGTGATTATTATCCTCAAAAAAAATGTCATTCTTTCTACATGGTAGATGAAATAAAGGATCACCTTGATGAATTTAAAATTAGCTACTTTTTCTGCTTTGTGTTTCTTTCTCTCATCATAAGTGATCAAAGTGTGATCTGAGATAGAAACTTTTAACCTTGGAGGCATTGCTGTAAAAATCTGATTGGTTAGAATTTGTATAATGACTCCTGGAAGACAGATAACAGTATGGTGAATCCAATTTCCTTTCTCCAGAAGATATGGACCTTGGATACTGTTCTAAAACAAGGATTTTTAATTCTTCTTCAATGTCATGAATGCCAGTCTAGTGAAAAAACATTTTTTTAAAATTTTATTACATTTAATACATATAAATTTATTACATTACATTATTACATTTAGTTAAAAAAATAAAAAAAGAAAATAGGAAAAGGAAAAAAAATTGCCATGAGCTTAGCAGAACATGAGAATTCAAAATATAAAGTAATAAATTGACACTTCAAGAAAGCCCATAATAAATATTATACATGTTATTCAGAGCTATCCATCTTTTCTTGCTTCCTTATAGGTTTTCATTTGTTTTTGGCTATGCACTTTTTACCTTATTCTTTTTTTTTTCTTTCCTCCTCTTCCTTTCCTGAAGGCTATAATAAAGCATTGATCTATTTTTTTTTTATTTTTAATAGTTTTTATTTACCAGATATTTGCATGGGTAATTTTACAACATTGACAACTGCCAAACCATTTGTTCCAATTTTTCCCCTCCTTCCCCCATCCCCCAGATGGCAGGTCGACCAATACATGTTAAATATGTTAGAGTATAAATTAAATACAAGATATGTATACATAGGACCAAACAGTTGTTTTGCTGAACAAAAAGAATCAGAGTTTGAAATAGCCTGTGAAGGAAATCAAAAATGCAGACAGACAAAAATAGAGGGATTGGGAATTCTATGTAGTGGTTCATAGTCATCTCCCAGAGTTCTTTCGCTGGATGTAGCTGGTTCAGTTCATTACAAGCATTGATCTATTTATTCACATACACATACAAATATACATATTAATACATAGACATGTATACCTATAATCATACACATATATACATTCATATGAATCTATGAAAAAACATACTATACTTGTTTGACCTCTGTTTACTCCAAAAGTAAATAGCATCACCAATTTTTTCTAATCCCACCAACTCATCATTTTCTACACCACAGCAATATTCCAACCCTATACTGTCTAGTTATTTTCAGTAGCCTTAAACAATATGGTTGTTACATACTGTCATTTCCTTGATTTTTTCTTTTTTGATTAAATCTATTTTAGCTGTAGTTTTGTCAGATCATGATTATAGTGCCTTCTTTTTACATAATAAATTCTAATTCTGATCATTATTTCATGTTTTTGTGTATTACTTATTTCTTATACCTTTAGGTGCCTCTGCTTTACTTCCACATGCTACTTTGTACTCCTATTATTTAACCTACTCTCCCTGCAAGGATCCCTCCCTTATTCTTTCATATTCTTTCTCCTTGTCCTCTTGTTTCTATCTGAATTTAGAAAACTTTTATAGTCTTCCAAATATATATGTGGCTCACTCTTTTTCCCATTCCTGTTAATCTATATATCTTATTCCATTTCTGGTAAGCCACATACCCTTCTATCCCCCCCCATCTTTTTGTCATTTCCCTATTCTCTTCTTCTTTGTACATTTAGACTTTTACTCCCTTTTAAACGTATGTCATCCACTCTTAAACCCAGATATGTGAAGAGGTTTCCTTTTAAAAATTCCTCTTTTATGTTTTCCTTCTACACACACATATACATGTATGCAAACATTATGAATGGTTCCAACCTCTTAAATCCATTCCTGCTGAGAGTAGGGTTCCAGAATGAGCAGTCTATATCCTCCATCTAATTCTTTGTTTTAGTTCTTTTAGTTGCTCGCATCTCATTTGTATAAGATAATTATATGATTTTTCTTTTTAGAATCACATCATACTCAGCTCTCCTCCAAACTTCCTTTTGAATTACTCAATTATTAAAGAAGATCATAAATATTTGAATTTACAATGTTAGATGGTTTACATTTCCACATATAAAAAAAGAACAGTTTGTTCATAATTAGGTCACCTTATAATTAATCTTTGATGTTCACCTTATATTTTGCTTAGATTTTGCATGTCAAATGTTCTATTAATTTCAGTCACTTTGTTCCAGCAAAATGCTGAAATTTTGGCAAGTCACTAAATGTACCTTTTCATTTCCATTGAGGATTATGCTTAGCTTTGCTGGGAAGGATTTTTTTGGTCTCAATCCCAGTTCTTTTGCTCTTTGATATATAATATTCCAAGATCTGTGGTCTTTTAATGTAGCCACTGCTAGGTCTTTTGTGATTCTAATTGTGACTCTGTTTCATTTTGATTTTTTGGTTTCTTGTTGCTTGTAATATTTTCTCCTTGACCTGAAAATTTCAGAATTTGGCTTTGAAGTTTCTGTAGGATTTCCTTTTAGGATCTCTTTAAGGTGGTAGGTATTTTTCCTTTGTCTTCTTTCCCATCTTGTTCTAATATTTCAGGACAATTGCCTTTAATTATTTCTTCTATTTTAATATCAAGATTCTTTTTCTTTATCGTAGCTTTCATTGTTATGTTTTCTCCTTCTGATCTATTCTCCCAGATCAGGAGATTTTCTTGTGAAATGTTTTATATTCTCTTGCATGTTTTTCATTCTTTATATTTTGTTTTATTATCTCTTGGTCTCACGCTTTGCGGTAATGTGTGTGTGTGTGTATGTGTGTATGTGTGTCCTATTCAAAAGATGAATCCTATTCTCTATTCTTATAATTACTTTTGATGGTTGAATTCTTTCTCCTTTGCCTTCTCATTTATTTATTCATTTATTATTTTTAATGAGGTTGTTATTGTAATCATTTCTAGACCTGAGGTGTGAGAGATGTTGCTTGTGGCCTCAGGTCTTCCTTCAGTTCTCCCCTCTGGCCTGCAAATGAAACCAAGAACCTTGCTCTCCTATAAGTGTCAGTAATAGGCCACAGGCAGCACCCCTGCTCCACTGCTTCTGTACTAGCCAGCCTTATGCTGATTCCTTCTTGCCCAGGGCCAGGTCTTAGCAGCAGAGCTTGGCTGCCATCCCTTATCAGCAGAGGTTCCCTCAGTCTTTCCTAATTCAGATGCATGACTCCAAACAGTGTTCGGTTCCTGTGACTCAGGCTGAGGCTATCTACCAGCCTAGCTACCCCTAGTGTTTATATGCTATTTAAGCAGAACTGGCTTGGTATTTTTCTTCAGATCTTAGGTTATACCATTGTCCTGTCCCAACTCTTGTTTGTTTTTACTCTTCTATATTTGCTCTGAAGAGAGATTTCATTTTGCTTGTGGGGGAAATCTTGAGAACTTGGAATTTTCTGACGTATTCAGACATCTTCCCAGAATCCTCTTCTGGAACTTTCTTAGATTTTTTTTTTCTTTTAAATTTATAATGAAGACAACGCTAAATTTAATTTAGAAATAAATGAAAACAATTATGGGATTTTTTTTCTCTATCCAAGTTCACAGACCTCTTGAAATCTATCAACCTTAGTTTCTAAAGGAGAGAGATCAGTCAGAGGGAACAAACATTTATTAAATGTCTATTATTTCTCAAACCTTGTGGTAAGAATTTTACAAATATTATCTAATTTGGTCTTTAAAATAATCACATGAAGTAGGTAGTTTTATTATCACACCCAATTTACAGTTGAGAAAACTAAGGAAGAAACAAATTAAATGACTTTGATGGGGGTTGAGGTCCCTTTAAGATTTCCTTTCTGATTTCCTAACCCCCATGGCTGACCTTTGATTCTCAAATCCTGGACAAAAAGCAACCTTTTGAATATCCGGGCCCAGCTCCTCACTGGATCTGAGCTGGCTTGAGTTTTTCTAGAACCTACAGATCTGTGCTCACTGAAAGCCCATCAGGAGCTTGGGACTTCACCCACCTTCAACATCACCAAGACCGTCCATTATAAAAGGGCAACACTAGATGCCATGCTTTTGCAGAAGTCCTAAGTATGGCATCCTTATGCCAAGGGTTTCTGCCCACTGGACCTAATCCATTGCTCTTCTATCTCTACCCTCAATTTTACCAACTAAACTTTACTTCTAAAATCCCTACAATAAACCTTTTTATCAATCTAGGTTTTAGGGCCTGTAAATTCATTTACAGGGGACACTGAGCCTCATGGGACTATCTTACTATCTTTGTGCCAACTAAAATGGGGCTCCCCCTTTCCTATCTCTCATCAACTTCACCAAAGTCACATAACTAGTGAATGTCTGAGGCAAGATTCAAAGTCAGATTTTTCTGACTCCAGGACCAATGCTCTATTCACTGAGTCACATGGATACCCACAGATATGTCTGTTTTTCTTTGGATATAACATCATTAGTAGCAGATATTTATTAAGTTATATCTCTATAAAAATAGCAATCAAATTAATTGATCCTTTTGCATTTTATTTCCTCTTCTCTATGCCCAGAAATATGTGTTCAAAAGACAAATAAAAAACCTGGACAACATGAGAGTGAAATCTGAAATTATAAGAAAGACATATTATGAGTTATTAAAAAAAATCACCTAAGCCCAGGAAATTAAATATAACTCCAGGGGAATTAAATGAATTAGAGTAGGTAATGAGGAAACCAAATTATGATTCTTTGCAGATGATAGGATGGTATAATTAGAGAATCCTAGAGAATAAACTAAAAAAATTACTAGAAATAATGCACAACTTTTGCAAAGTTGCAGGAAACAAAATAAATCCATAGAAATCATCAGCATTTCTATATGTTAACAACAAAATTCAACAGCAAGAGATACAAAGAGGAATTCCATTTAAAATAACTGTAGCTAATATAAATTATTTGAGAGTTTACCTGCCAAGACAGTCAGGAACTATATGAACACAATTGCAAAATATTTTCCACACAAATAAAGTCAGATCTAATCAACTGGAAAAAAATATTAAGGATTCATGAATAGGCTGTGGAAATCTAATAAAAATGACAATACAAAAATCAATCTTCTTATTCAGTGGTATACCAAACAAACTCCCAAGAAACTTTTTTTTTTTTAATAGAACTAGAAAAAATAATAACTAAGTTCATCTGGAAGAACAAATGGTCAAGAATTTCAACAGAATTAATGAAAAAATGCAAATGAAGGTTACCTAGCTGTATGAGATCTAAAATTATATTATAAAGAAGCAGTTATCAAAACCATTTGGTTCTGGCTAAGAAATAGAGTAGTGTATCAGTGGAAGAGATTAGGTTCCTCAAGACACAGTAGTCAATGACTACAGTAATCTAGCGTTTGATAAATCAAAAGACCCCACCTTTTGGGATAAGAACTATTTAACAAATATTGTTGGGAAAATTAGAAATCAATGTGGCAGAAAGTAAACATATAATACCTTATACTAAGATAAGATAAAAATCGATTCATGATTTAGACATAGAGTGATACTATAAGTAAATTAAAAGAACAAAGGATAATAGCCTCTCAGATCTGTAGAGAAGAAAAGAATTTGTGTCCAGAGAAGAGCTAGAGTACATCATAGCATTGTAAAATGAATAATTTTGAGTATATTGTCAAAAAGTTTTTGTACAAAAAAACAATACAGATAAGATTAGAAGGGAAGCAATAAACTGGGAATAATATATCCAAGGGTTCTGATAAAGGGTTCATTTCTAAAATATAGAGAGAATTGACTCAAATATATAAAAATTCAAGTCATTCACCAATTGATAAATGGTCAAATGATATGAACAGATAATTTTCAGATGAAGAAATTACAACCATTCATAGTCATATGAAAAAATCTTTTAAGTCATTATCAATCAGAGAAAATGCAAATTAAGACAACTCTGAGCTACCACTATTCATGTCTCAGAGTGACTAAGAGGAAAAGATAAAGTATAAAATTAAGTCTCTTAAAGGAAATGTATATGCACATTACATATATATATATATATATACATATATATATATATATATGTATATATATATATATATATATATATGTATATATATATATATGATGTATCATGTATAATATTATGTATGGAAAGAGAGAAACAGAGACAGAAACAGAGATAACAGTAAAGAAAAAATAAACAGTTTAGAAAAGAAGGTAGAAAATCTTAGCACAGAACATTCTGAATGATATAATGTAGTAAATAGAACTTACTTCAATGAATAAACAAAAATATAATCGATCAAAGTTAGAAAACTGACTTTCCTTGTAGCAGATAAGCATAAAGTTTAGGAATGTGTCCAAGTTGAGAATAGCAAAAAGAAGCATTAGGGAAACTGGGAAAGAGGAGGAGGATGGGACAGAAAAGGAAAATAAAGGTCTGGATAACTCATGGATTCTATTCTTCAGACTTCCATCACCTAAGTAGGTAGATGGCCAAATAGATAGGATACTGAGCCTACAGTCAGAAAGATCTCTTTTTGTATCCAATTTCAGATAATAGTTAGATGACACAGAAAGATTCACTTAACATGTTTGCCTCAGCTCTAAAATGGTAGCTAATAACAATAACTTCCTGGAAGAGTTGTAAAGCACTTAGTACAAAGCCTGACATGTATTAGGTGCAATATAAATGCTTAATCTTTCCCTCTTCTTCCAATGCATTCTATTTTGGATGTGTAGACACTGAGGTTTCCCCCTGCTGATATTGAGACATTATCTTCAATACAACAGCCCTGGTCTGGTTCAGAGAGTATTTCACCCTCTTACTGAGTCCTTGGAGTTATCACCATTTGCACCACTGTTTAATAGTGGCAGATTTATGAAGAACTGGTGATATTCCTTTGGTGAGAGATGAAAGCAACAAATCCACTGGACATAGCATAGTTTATGTTCATTTGACGGGCAAACACTGCTTAACATGTGGAGGAAGAATGAGGGACCCGGACACTTTCTATAGTTGCAAGTGAGGAAGAGGATTTGGGGAGAGAAACTGTATTTGTCATTTATTCAATGATCTTTGAGTCATTAACTTTTTTTTTCAACTAATACCACCCTCTTGCTTCTAATGACTTGGCTTGGTACTTTAGCAAGGTCCCTTGAGCAGTGGTTTTGAATAGATATTTATCCAATTCATGCCATGAATCTGGGATAGTTTTCATTCATTTATTCAAAAAAATTTTCCAGGAGTCCCATCATTTACCAAAAAAAAAAAAAAAAAAAAAAAAAAAAAAAATATATATATATATATATATATACATACTATAATATATAGTATATATATATAACATATATATATAAAACTACCATAAAACAGAAAAATTTCCATAATCTAGCTTTCATTTATTAATATCCTTTATCTCTATTTCATCCTACTCCTATTCCTTCTACCTCAGTAAAAAATTGAGTAGTTATACCCCTATCTGATTTCTGTTCTTTTTCAGAAATATAGGTCAAAGGGATGGCTCTCTGTCTGTGACTATTGAATTATTTTATTTTTCTTGTCTCAAAGCCCAGCTTAGATGGGCTTCTCAGTGCATACTAGCTTTTACAGTAAATTTTTCTTTATGTTTTTTTTTTCTCCTTAGATTTCCCATGTTATCTGCATCAATAAGGCACAGACACTAATTTTGAGTAATTATGGTAGTTGGACTTGCATATTCAGTACACACAAATTTGTATAAAATGTTTTGGCTTTAAAACTTCAAAATACACAATAGTAAGAGCAACACATATTTGGAGAATGTTTTAAGGTTTAAAAAGTACAGTCCTTTCTGCTATCCTCTGCAAATGACATTGATCTCTGTTGCAGAGAAGAAACTGAAAAGATATATGTGATTTTCCGAGGATCACATAGATAGTCTGTACTAGATATTGGATTCAAATACTTGGGGGTCTCAAGCTTCTGGAATGAATATTTTTGCCTCTACACTGCTTTCACTCAATCATCATATATGATGCTTTTGAAAATAGAGGTTTTGGGGATAGGAGAGAAAGAAAAGAAATAAGTATAGAGCTTTGGTTAAATAGCAACACATAGGAATTATGGAGAGAGGACAAAATATATTATATATGTCATATGTTAGTTGCCCCTAATTTGGGAGAAGGATGTTGATCATCAAGCCGAATACATCGGGATCACTGATTTTAGTTCTGGGGGCATAGTTTTAATACTGAAAAAATAACATGGTGGTCATCTAGTTCATTCCTCTGTATTTTTTAACAGATGCAGAAACTGAGTCCAAAAGGAATCCCACAATTAGCAAGTTGCATAAAATCACAAGATTTTCAAAGATGTATGATACCTCTTTGGTCATCTAGTTAAACCCAACCAATAAAGAACTTCCATTATAGCACAAGTATAACATGAGAACTTCCACTATAACAAGTAGTCAGATAATCTTTGCTTGAAGACCTCTAAAATGAAATGTCCTAGCTCCTAACGAGGTAGCCCATTGACCAGTTTTAATTATCTAAAATTTTGCTTTTCTTATTCATCAAAGAGAGGGAGATTCGAACTCAGATCACTCTGAATTAAAATCTAGTACTCTTTCCTTTATTTTTTGTTGCTGTTCAGTCATTCAGGTGTAACTGACTCTTCATGAACCTATGGACCTATATTTGGCACAAACACTGAATAGTTTGCTCTTCGCTTCTTCAGTGGATTAAAGCAAACATGTTAAATGACATACCCAAAGTCATATAGCCAATACATGTCTGAGGGTGTATTTGACTCTAGGCTCAATGTCCCATCTACTAGATCACTTACTTGCCCCTTGACTCTAGGCTATTTTGAATCCTGCTAATGTTTGCCTCCATTCCATAGACAGTTATTTAATCAATCCAGAAGCATGCATTAAGCTTGTAGTAAATATCTGGCACTGTATTGGATACTAGGAATACAACTTAAAAAGAATAAAATGACATACTCTCCATGATCTTGAAATATATAGACTAATTTGTATATATCTATATATTAGGGGACTGTGTGCATACGGTATCTGGAAATATTGGCTTAATGAATATGAATGATTTCAAAAATTGTGTGTGTATGTGTGAATGTGTGTTACAGTGTTCTACATGTCTAAACACATGAAACTGGTAGAGTTATTGGCAAATTAACTGTTGTAACATTGGCAATTTGCCTAAGGGAGATCAACAGCATCATATTTTTCAGTGCCATCCCTAGATCTGACCAGCTAAGTTAAATCTTGGCGGTTTACTCTGCTCCCTCATTTTTGTGTTGTATTGCATTGTGTTGCTTTATTTTAGCAGAGTCTGTGTGGGCTGAAGAAAGAATTATCTCTCCCTTGATGCTGAGTTTGAAATTGACTTTCAAATTGGAACAGCAAGTTCAGAGGACTACTTCCTACCAGTGGAGATAATCAAAAAGCTCACTAATGAGCATGCTCTGCTTGCTCACTGCATCTTTGTGTGGCACAAACCCACAGCCTCAAAGAACTTTGCTTGAAGAACTCTATGAAATAAAAAGACAGCAAAGGACTCCAATTGTGAGGCTGATGCAGCAGAAGGAACCCAGTGCATCCCATGTCAAAGGCTTACCTTCTATTTCCATCCCTCTCATTTTCTTAGGGGGACAATTTTCCAGTGCTTCTAAAGAAGAGCAGCTGCATCTGGACAGAATATAGGTTGCTAGGTTTCAGATTTTAGGGCAGAGAATGATGACTGGAATCCTGGATTTGGGATAAAGATATCGTGCAAGTGACCATCCTACATCTTTCCAGTTGCATCTCTGACAATGATATCATAAAATTCCCATCAACAACCAACCACCTCCTCCTCTAAAATGGTTTCTCAACTTAAACTTATTGTATTCTATGAGTTATCTTCCCAGTAACCTTGTTGGGAGATTTCAGTCAACTTTTACTTTTACACACTGGAGGGCAATGCCAGAGTCT
Organism: Sminthopsis crassicaudata; assembly: GCF_048593235.1. Lineage (NCBI taxonomy): Eukaryota > Metazoa > Chordata > Mammalia > Dasyuromorphia > Dasyuridae > Sminthopsis > Sminthopsis crassicaudata. Next base: position 22,624,265 of record NC_133618.1, read on the forward strand.
AAAGAATACTGCTGTTTAGTCTTTTTTTTTTTAGCTCTTTGTGACCTCATTTGGAGTTTTCATAGAAATGATACTAAAATGCTTCATTATTTTCTTCTCCCACTTTTACAGATGAGAAAACTCAGGCAAATAACATTAACTGCCCAAGTTCTGTATCTTGAGTATCCAATAATCTGAGGCTAGATTTGAACTCAGGAAGATGAACCTTTCTGATTCCTATATCACCTAGCTGGCCTAAAGGCATAAGGACATGTCACAAAATTGGACAGAGATAGGTAATGTCTAATATTTGAAAGTTTTGTATAACTGCTATTTATTGATTTCAAAATCAGGAAATTCTGGGCTAAAAGCCTTCCCCTTTGTCTATATGGTCCTTGATATTTAACCTCCCAGTGCCCCAGAAAACCCTCTAAAATTATAATTTGGAGATGAGTTCCCATGTTGAAGAGGAAGAAATTATTTTTTCTTGTAGGAATTACCTAAATCAAGGAAATCCAGGTCCAGTACCAAGCTCTATTGGTTGCCTTACTTTTGAATTAAAAAACTGACTAAACATGATGAGGAAATCATAGCTAGAGTGGTTGTTTGGATTAGATCTAGGGGGTATTTATCAGACTGCAAATGCTTCATATGTCATATGAGGGTCAAAAAAGGAAATGTAATATTAAATTAAATGAAAAGATATAATGGCACCAAAAAATAAACTAGTGATATTTTTACTGTCCTCAACTGTGGTTAGATTATATGTAAGACATTTTGTTCTAGGCATGACATTTTGGGAAGAACATTATTCAAGTAATGAGAGTTAAGAAGAGAGAAATCATGATGGTGAAGGTCCTTAAATTCAGGCTATAAAATGATGGATTAAAGCAATGGGATATTTAGCCTAGAGGAACGGAGAGAAAAAAAAGATGACAGGATGATATGATAGCTGTCATCAAATATTGAAAGGCTTTCTTGATGAAGTGATGTTAGACTTCTTCTCTTGGTCCCCAGATGGGAGAACTAGTAAAAAATCTGAAACATTTTCCCCCTTTATGGGACAAGAGATTGAGAGTGAATGAATTGGGGGCCCTTACCTGAAGTTCATCCTAAGAGAATGGAAGTTCACTGGGATATAAGTTTTGTTTGTTTGTTTGTTTGTTTTTGTTATTAAGACTGGTAGAGTTCTGTGGGAGGGAGACAAATAAGACCATAGATACCATTAAGTGGAAAAGGAAGCAGCTTCTGAAATACAATAGAATTTCTGATAGAGGAGGGGAAGTAGAATATTTACCATTGCTTCCATGATTAGCCAGAAAGGAAATAATGTACTGGATAGAGACTATCAGTCCCTTTAAATTTTCTACCTTGAAATAATAAACTGATGGCAGTACTCTACTTCTTCTATGACAAAATGAAATTGGTGGAAATTATGGAAAGCCAGATTTCAATGGAAGGGGGGATATCATTCTCAAATGTCCTAAAATGCTTGTATCAGTCTGAAAGCAGAACAGTTTAATTCAAGATAAGAATAGATTTCCCATTTCCATTGGAAGTCTTCTAGTAAATCCTGGATGACTAACTTTGGAGCATAATGTAGTGGGGATTCTTATCCATGCACAATAAGTTTAATTGGTTGAATTTAATTAATTCCTACTCTGTGAAGAGTGCTTTACAATCATAAATTTACTATCACAGAGAAGAGATTGTCTATCATGGGAAATAAAATGAATTAATAATCATGTGACATTTTTATTCTATAAACTTCTTATAATTTGTCATGAGATTTTGTTAGCTAGTCGTCAGCTGAACTGCATCCAAACCCTATTGGATAAAGAATTAACTTGGAGGCCAGGACAAATACATGATCCTGGTTTAACCATTTGATCCTACAAGGGCTCTAGATAACTACTTAAGACTAAGATGTGGCAGAGATGCTAACCTATATGGACAGAAGTAGCAAATATCAATTAAACAGTTGATTCACCCTCTAGCTTAGATTGTAAACTTCTTGAGAGCAGGTACCCACATTTTATTTCCATATATCTGCATTAACATTTATAGGATGAAAACTCTTGGACTAAGAAGACCTAAATGCTAATCCCTGCTCTGACACCAGATATTAAACCCTGTACAACCCTTCAACTTTTTTAATCCTCAGTTTCTTCATCTTTAAATTGGGAATAAATACACTTGATCCACTGAAGACTAGGGATTCTTTCTAGACAAAGCACAAAGCTCAATTGAAAAAAAAAATAAAACAACACAGCATTATTATAAAAAATCCTCTGCCTATGACAGACACTCAATTATATTTGTAGAGTAAATGAATAAATGATGGATGTTGACCTCAAAGATCAAGAATATGTTCTCAACCAGTCTAGTTTATTTTAATAAATGTCAGCTGATGGTTCTAACAAAAAGGTTTAATAATAAAGTGCCAGGGATGGTAATAAGATGCTAATGGCTGTTGATCTTCAACCTCTTTTGCTTCAAAGTAACCAGGAACAGCAACAATAATTCCTGTTTCTCTAGGGCCACTTTCTCTTCAATGACTTTAAATAACTTTTTTGTTTCCTTTTGTTTGTTTGATTTTTTGTTGTTATTGTTTAGCAGCGTGTGGCAGAGGAGAGTATATTTGTGATTCCACTGGAATATAAGATTTCTCTTTGCCAATAGCAATCAAATATAAATCAATATCTATGCTGCAATATAGAGTCTTGGGAAATTTCCATGGATATTGAAAGGTTGACTGACTTTCCCAGAGTCCCATAAATAGTATATGGCCATAGGGGAAATGTGAAGTTGTTTCTCTACTTACTATGGTATGCTGTCATCCGCATATTTCAAATGAAAAACTGAATATCAAGTGCTAAATCACTTTTTCAAGATCCCATAGCTAAGAAGTGCTGGAGCATGGATTCAAATTCTCTTTTCTCCTGCCTAGAAAGCCAAGACTCTTTTTAGTAGACTTGGCAAATACTTTTCAACCCTATAATGGGACTTTAGAAACTTCTTGAATTTGTCCAGAGTACTACACAGATAAACCATTGCCACCATACTAAATATTTATTAAGTTTCCATTTTGTGAAGGACACTGTAGTTTTGAAGAATGAAGAGAGGTTGTCAAAGAAACAGAAAATGTTCATATCACAGGTGGGAAATAGACCATCTTGTCTGGTAAGAATCTGTAAAATGGGAACTACCATACCAGTGCTTTCTAAGTACTGACGTTATTCACAAGAAAACTGATAAAGTTAAAAGGATTAATGTTATAATTTAGTGTTAGATTAGATGATTGGACCAAATGGAGGCCATTTAGTCTTTGGTTTTTGTTTTTTGAGCCATTTTTCAATTATGTCTGACTTCATAATCCTAAATTTTTGTTTGTTTGTTTGTTTGTTTTTGTTTTTTTTTGTTTGTTTGTTTTTGACAAAGATACTGGAATAGTTTGCCATTTCTTTCTCTAGTTCATTTTACAGATAAGGAAACTGAGGCTAATATGGTTAAGTTAGTAACCCAGATGCATATTCCTGACTCAGTGTTCAACATTCTATTTATTCTGCTACCTAGCTGCCCTAAACCATTTAGTCTACACCACTCATAAATAATGCTCAAAAAAGTGGATTGCTTTAGTCAAAGTTACTCAAGTAGTAAACATCAAAAAAGACCTGGCATCAATGAGTAGATTTCAAATGAGACATTGCATGGAAAGTGCTTTTAAAATGCAATAGAAATATTTTCTATAATTATTGATCCACTTTTGAGATTTTTAAAAAGTTTGGTGCCCCATAATAGTAAAAAAATAAAAAATAAAATAAAAACAAGACCAAAACCAAAACACACAAACAAACAACAAACAAAACAACAGTTGGAAGTCACTAGCACATTGGATGAAATCCTGGTGGATCATCCTTGGGAAGACATGGACCAAAGTTTATGAGTATAGATGGATTGAGATTTTCATTCATGAAGGGCATGGCCATATCACTGAGAAGACAGGTCATTTGAAGTCTCTTTATTTTTATTTTTGGTCTCTTTGGATTATTTTATATTATGTTTCCTTCCCCCCTTTTTTTAACTTAATGTTTTGTTGTTTGTTTTTTTTTTTTTTTGCCATTACTAGTAAAAATTAGTTTTCAACATTCATTATTATAGAGTTTTGAATAATAAGGTTTTCTCTCTCCTTCCTTTCTCTTCCAAGACAACAAAGAATTTGATTATAGCCCATCCATGTATAATAACACTAAACATGTCTCTATATTAGTCACATTTTGAGAAAAATAAGTAGAACAACAGGGGGAAAATAAAAATATGAGAAAGAAAAAGTTAAAATAGTATGCTTCAATATGCAATCAGATTCCATGATTCATTCTTTGGATGTGCCTAACATATTCTATCATGAATCTTTTGGAATTGTCTCCGATCATTGTAGTGTTGAGAGCTAAATCTATTTGATCATTGCACAATGTTACCATTACCAATGTTATCCTGGTTCTTGTCATTTCACTTTGCATAATTTTATGTAAGTCATTCCAACTTTTTTTCTAAAATTTGCCTACTCATTATTTCCTGTGGAATAATAGTATTTCGTTACATTCATATACCATAACTTGTTCAAATATTCCCAAATTGATAGGCACAATCTTCAATTCTTTGCCCCCACAAAAAAGAATCAGTATAAATATATTTGTACATATAGGTCATTTCCCCTTTTTGATGACTTATTTGGAATACAGACTTAGTACTGGCATTTCTGGATCAAAGGGTATGCACCATTTTATAATCCTTTGGGTATAGTATTAAATTGTTTGTCAGAATGATTGGATCAATTCACAATTCTACCAACAAAGTATGTGTCCCAGTTTTCCCACTTCTCAAATATTTATCATTTTCCTTTTCTGTCATGTTAATCAAGCTAATAGGTGTGAATCAATAACTTAGAGTTGTTTTAATTTGCACTTCCCTAGTCAATAGTGATTTAAAGTATTTTTAAAAAGACTAGATAGCTCTGATTTCTTCATCTGAAAACTTCTTGTTCATATCCGTTAGCTGTTTATCAATAAGGGAATCACTTGTCTTCTAATATATTTGTATAATTTCTCTCTATATTTTAAAAGTGAAACCTTTATCAGAAATACTGGCTGTAATTTTCTCCCAGCTTTCTGATCTTGGTTGTATTTCATTTCATTATAGTAATTTTTGTTTATACAATGCAATCGAAATTGTCCATTTTACATTTCATAATGTTCTCTAGTATTTATTATATCATAAATTATTTTCTTCCCATAGATCTGACAGGTAAACTTTTCTTTGCTTTCTTGATTTCCTTATAGTATCACTCCTTATGTTTAAATCATGTACCAAATCTATGTTTTAATATAGAGTATAAGAAGTTCATATATGATTAATTTCTTCAATTTTCCCAGAAGTTTGTCTCATAGGGAGTTCTTATTCCAGAAACTGAAGTCTTTGTATTTTATTAAACAGTGCATTACCAAAGTAGAATTTCACCATATCACCTGCAGAGTGTTAGTTTTGTTTCCTTATTGTCTATTCTAAATCCTTCATTTTTTATATCCTCTTATTTCTAATACTAACATTTGTAGTACAATAATGAATAATAATGATGATAATGGATACTTATTTCTCTCTTTAGCTTATTAGGAATATTTTTAGCCTATTTGCATTACAAATAATACTTGCTTATGGTTTTAGATAAATATTACTTATTTTTAGGAATGTTTCAATTATTCCCATACTTTCTAATGTTTTTGATAGGAATAAGTATTGTATTTTGTCAAAAGTATTAAAAAAAACTTTTGAGATAATCATGATTTCTGTTGGGTATTTTTATTAATATGGTAATTCATTCCTGTTAAAAAAACAAAAAACAAAAAACATGGTCCTAATGTATTATTTTCATGATAAATTAATCTCTTTGTTACTATTTTTCCCATCAATATTCTTCAGGGAAATGGAGTTATAATTCTATTTCTTCATTTTGACTCTTCCTGGCTTAGGCATCAGCATTGTATTTGAGTAGTAAAAGTAATTTGATAGGACTGCTTTGCTTTTTTTTTTTTTTTTTTTTTTTGAAATAGTTTATATGTTTTTTACACTGTTTGTCAAATGTTTGGTAAAATTCACTTGCAAATTCATCTACCCCTGAAGATTTCACACACACACACACACACACACATATAATATATATGTATTACATATATATATATATATAATATATATATAAAATATGTAAATGATACCCATTCATTTTAATTAGAGTGCCAATTTATTGGTATACAGTTGAACAAAATAGATCTTAATTATTGCTTCAATTTCTTCTTCATTGGTGGTGAATTCATTCACCCTTTTCATCTATGATACTGTTAATTTGATTCATTTCTTTCATCTTTAATCAATGAATGGTTTATCTAATTTTACCATAAAACTAAGCTCTTAGTTGTATTTGTTAATTCAAAACTTTTCTTATTTTTTACTTTTTTAATCTCGGCTTTGATTTTTGAATTTCTAATTTGGAGGTTTTTTGTTTTTTTTCTTAAGCTTTTTAAATTGCATGTACAATATATTGTTTTCTTTCTCTATTCCATATAAAGAGTTACAGATATAAAATATCCTCTAAGGACTGCTTTGGCTGAATCACACAATTTAGACATGTCTCATTATTGTGATTTTCTTTGATGAAATTTATTTTATTATTTATTTTTGACCTACTCATTTTTATTTTTTTTTTAAGGATCAGATCAATTAATTTCCAATTTTTAATCAACTTTTCCAAGGCTTTTTATTACACACAATTTTTGTTGCATCATTATCTGAAAAGTATATTTTTGAATTTGATTGTAAGGTTTTTGTATACCAATTCATGATTAATTGTTGTGCAGTATACCATTAAGAGAATTTATTCCCATTCAATTTTCTCGAGAGAGCTATTATACTTAACTTTTTAAAAAAATCTATTTATCTCTTTATTTCTTTCTTCTTTATTTTATGGTTAGATTTATCTAGTTATGAGAGGGAGATATTGAAATCCTCCACTAATATAATTTTGCTGTCTATTTCTTCTTTTAATTCAATTACTTCTCTAATCTAGATGTTATACCACTTTTTAAACAGATGTTTTGTATTGTTCTGTCTTCATTGTCTGTAGTACCTTTTTAACAGGATATAGTTACCTTTCTTATTTTTTAAAATTACATCTATTTTTTTTTTTTGCTTTTGTTCTAAGATCAAGATTTCTACCCCTGTTTTTGTGGTTTTGTTTTGTTTGCTCATCTTCAGCTGATATATAATATATTATGTTTCAATCTTTTTTACCTTTACTCTATTTAAATATGTTTCTTTTAAACAACATATTGAAGGATCTTATTTTTAATACACTCTATTATCCACTTCTATTTTATGAGATAATTTATGCCATTCATAATTACTGTGTATTTCCCTGCATCCTATTTCTCCTGTCTATACTTTTCTTTCTCCTTTTGCCTTGTCCCTCCTCACCAAAGCTTTGCTTCTCACCACTGCTTTCTGCCTCCCCTTCTAAAATACCTATCCCTTTTCTTTTTTTTTTCCTCTCCTACTTCTCTATGTGGCAAGATAAATTTCTATATTCAATTGAGTGTGTCTGTTCTTCCTTTTTGAACCAAATCCATTTAAAATAAGGTTCAAACAATGTTCACTAACTCCCTTCTTTCCCTCTAATGTAGTAGGTCTATTGTGCTTCTTTTAATTTACTCTATCACACTCTTGCTTCTTTTCCCCCAGTAAAATCCTTTTTTTTTTTTTTTTTGTTCTTCTCCTTTTGTTTTTTAATATTATAACATCAGTCACAAGTATCAACTTTCTGTGTAGGGATGTAATCAGTTTAATCTTATTAACAAGTTTCTATTTTTTTTTTTGCTTACTTTTTATGCTTCTCTTTTTGTATTTAAAAATTAAATTTTCTGTTCAATTCTGTATTTTCATCAGGAAAATTTGAAAATCCCCTATTTTATTGAATATTCTTCTTTTCTCCTGAAAGATTATGTATGCTTGATTTTATTGGATAGTTGATTCATGGTTTCAATCCCAGCTTCTTTGCTCTCCAGTATATTTTACTCAGTCCTGTCTGTGACTCTTAGATATATGAATTGTTTCTTAATGGCTGCTTGTATGTCTGCTTTGACCTGCCAGTTCTGAAATTTGGCTTTAATATATTTTGGAGATTTCATTTGGTGATCTCATTCAGGAGATTCTCTGTCTCTCTCTCTCTGTCTCTCTCTGTCTCTCTCTGTCTCTCTCTCTCTCTCTCTCTCTCTCTCTCTCTCTCTCTCTCTCTCTCTCTCTCTCTGCTTTGATTCACCAATCCTGCATTCTCTGTCCCCCAGTTTTTTGAATAAGTCTATTCCACATGTTTCTGTTTTACAAATCCTAAATTATTCAGCCTAGAAGTAGCAATGGCAATAATGCATGTTCAGAGACTGCAGACAAAGGAGAAGAAGAATAAATAAATGACTCCTATTGTAAAGAGGAAGTGAGCTAAAATATCCAGCATTGAGCCACACATTGTTCTACTATTTGGTTTAATTCTCTTATCAGATGATATTTTTCAAAGTATTTTCTCCGCTTACACTTGGGAAATTTTGCCAGAAAAAAATCTGGTTCTTATTAAGAGACAGAATGTGGATTATGCTGGAGAACTCATGGGGCTTAGAGTCAAGATAGACCTAAGTTTGTGTCCTGCTTCAGTCATTTACCAAATGTGTGACTGTCTTCAAGTCAACTTCAGCACTTTTACTTTTCTAATCTTCAAAAGCATAATGTTAACAATCTCAGCACTTATATCACTCTATTATTGTACAGACTAAATCAAATCCATCATTCAACAATTATTTATTAGTTATGTAAGTTATGTAAGGCAGGGACAAGTGGGTAGAACAGGAAATGGAGCTCTAGACCAGGAGCCAGAACTGACTTTAAATCTAGCATGAGACTGACTAGCCATGTAATTCTTAGCACGTCATTGAGCCCTCAGTTTCCTTATTTGTAAAAATAGGTTGGAGAAGGAAATAGCAAACTATTTTGACCAAGAAAACCCAAAATGAGGTCATAAAAAGTCATCCATGTCTGAAATGAATGAACAAGAACAGAAATTACAAGCTAGGCACTGGGCTAGGTTCCAGAGATATGGAATTAAAGCAAAGACAATCTTTATCTTCCATTGTAATATATTCTATCAGGGAAGATAACATTTGTTCATATAAATTCATATATGTTTGGGGGCATGGAAAAGACGAGCCTGTGATTTAATTGACATCTGGAATGCACAATGAAGAAATATCCTACACCAATGCAGATAATCCATTTATCTGCAATTAGTACTCTTAGAAAGTAACCTAGGGCATAGGTATCATATCCTAAGGAGGGCTGTATTTTATCAAACCAAATCAACAAATATGTATTGGCTGCTTGTTAAGGGCAAAGATTCAGATGTATCATGTGCTTTCTATTCTCTTGAATCCTCATTACCCAGCAGAGAATCTTCCATATGACAGTTGCAGGTTGGAAAATGATGACAATGATGGCGAAGGGGTGATGGTAATGGTGATGATGAAGAACTCCTGGTTGTTCTCGAGAACTACTGGATTTAGAAAGGTCCAAAAATAGAATTTTCCATCTTTCCATTCAACTAATGTGCCATTCAAAATCTCACAATCCCTCAGCAGTTTTTGTCATTAATAATGAAGATTCATCATTATGAAATTCATTGAGATAGTTGTCTTTGGGTGTGTGAGAGGCAGCGTGGAGTAGTGGAATGAATCTTGAATTTGCAAATGGGAAGATGTGAATTCAAATTCCACTTCTGATGTTTAATAACTATGTGATTATAGGCATGTCACTTAATAAATCTTTATTGAAATGACAATCTCTCAATCTCAGGTCCCTTTTCAACAAAATGGGGTTAAGGAGAATTACATAAGGGTCACTATTTGGGAGAGTATTTTGAAAATAACAAAATAATGACCAGAAATGCCAGAGAAAAGTGGGACCTATTTGACTGAGTTCAATATATCTTCTATGAAATCACAGTGAATAGACAAAGAGAGAACTTATTAATCATGTATTATGCATCAAACACTGAATGATAATGATCTGCCTATTGTTAATTCTAAGATACAATCATGACCTTGTCACTCCTAACTAAACTTCGTTTCAATCAATGGCTTCCTCTTGCCTCTGGAACAAATAAAATTTCTTCACTCTGATATTTAACGTCAACCACCATCTAGTTTCCACTTACCTTTTCAGTATTATTCCATAACATTCTTTATGCATTCTCTATTGAACTATTCCTATTTTTAAAAGAAAACATTCCATGAGAAGAAGGTATTTAGCAATGAATGGATATTGGTTTTAGAGTCAGAGGATCTAAGTTCAAATCCTGACCCCCACACTGAATACTGTCATGGCCTTAGTCAAGTCATTTAACATCTGTGAGAAATATTTTCCTCCCATGTAAAAAGAGTGGTTGGATAGGTTGCAAATAAAGCCCCTTTCAGCTCTCACCATCTGACTCACTTGCATATCTTTTCACAAGTAGCTTGGAATTCTCTCTCTTCTAAACTCCATTTTGTAGAAATTCCAGCTTCCTTCTAATTTCTGCTCAGATTCAGTCTCCTTTGATAGTGTTTTCTCTTAAAATTCTAATATTTACTTTGCACAAAATTCATATACAGCCAGATAGCTGTAAAGCCATATCCTTGCTCCCACTGGTAGCGAACTCTTCAATATCATTAATATCACTTTATTTCAAAATCACTTATGTATATTCACTTTCTTTTTTCTTAAAAAGAGAAAGGAATTACAAGTACAATGCTCGGTGCAGTGAAGATAATTTGTGAGTGCTAGTTGTGAGGATTTTTTCATCTCTTAGTTAATTATTGGATTTGCTGAAGTATTTTTCCCTTTTCTGATTCCTCATTCAGAAATCAGCCCCTGTAGGTTATTCAGGCAGACTTTGAAGTACAGGGTTGATACTGAGAGGAAGAATTCAGATTTAATCAGACAGTGAAGAAATTTTAAGTTTAGGCAAATGGATGAGTTTTTGCTCATTACTTGGACAGGTCTGGGAAAATGTGGATTCTTCTTTTTGTCACATGGGTGATATGAATATTGACAAATCTCTTTGATCAAGGTGTGAGTGCTCCATCATGCATTTCAAGACCGTCATTAGAATATGACCACCTTTCATTACAATATTCATTCTCTCATACCTGTTAACCAATGAGAGGCAATTGTTACCTTTAGGAATATTAACCCTTCCAAAAACATGTAAGCATTGAGTGGGTTGCACGAGTGGGCATTTGAGAGTGTCACTAATCTATTTCAATAGTAATTTGCTAGAATTACTAATAAAATGATTAATTACACAGAAACTATATCTCTCAAACATTTTGAATATCACAGTTTAATGAATGAATGAATGAATTCACTTTTTTAGTTCCTTGAGCACAGGAATAGTTTCTATTGACTTTCTATGTCTTAATATGGTATCAGACACATAGTAGGAATTTTTCAAATATACACTGAATTGAAATAAATTAAAAACTGTCCTGTGGCCAATACCCAACTCTATATCCTAGATTGTAACGTGAAAATAAACCTATTCAAATTTTAGAATTAACAGTCTCAGAGCCAGTTTCTCTCTGTTCTCTTCTATTTGTTTTCTCTTTTTAAATTTGGCCAAGGCACTTCCAAGTGTGAGAAGTCACTTGGGTGATATGAAGAACATCTATTCCCTTAAGCTATGCCAGAATGGAATCAATCTTTCAGTCTCTCATCCCTGAGTTAATTGTATTAATTATGTTCCCTCTGGAAATATTTGGAATCGCAGATTAAAATGAACCATCCGTTTTATGAAGAGTTCCCTGTCCCCTGCCATTTGAAAATGGGACAAGAGAACTTTGGAAGATGGAGAGGAAATTGAGTGAAGGGAAAAATATTTCTCAAAATGGACCTCGGATGCCTCAAGGAACGTTCCTGATTCATAGAAAATTAACCCCAATGTACATAGGCGATTCTCTTGTGGTACCTACCTTGTGTCCTCATTAGCGAAGAATGCCACCAAGCCTCCTGGGAGCAATGGAAAGAGACTTGGCTTTGGAATCAAAGGACTAAGGCTTGAATTCCACCTCAAACACTTTGCCACATCTTAAACAGGTCATTTAAACTCTGTGTTTCCCCATGTGATAGTCAAGAGGACTGAGCTAGATGGCCTCTCACATCCTTTCTAGCTCTAATTCTGAAGTTCTCTGGCCTACTTTCAAGTTCCAGTTTTGCTACAGTGTGATCTTGGTTCTTTTTCTCTCAGTATTTTTATTCAAATTGAAATGAAGGGGTCCAAGTAGTTGATCCCTAGGATGTCTGCCAGCACTAAATGCGTAATCCTGTGATCGCTACAGGGGACAGCCAAGTGGCACAGTGGATAGAGTGCCAGGCCTGATGTCAAATCCAGCCTCAGACACTCACTTTATTTGCCTCAGTTTCTTCATCTGTAAAAATGAACTGGAGAAGGAAATGATAAACCAATTATCTTTATCAAGAAAACCCCTCAAAGGGGTTATAAGTTAGAAATAATCAAAAATGTTTAAATAACAGCCACATTATCCCTATCTGCTCTTAGGTCCTTTAAAGCTGGATCCATCAATATAGTAAAATGCATCCATCCAGTTATGATTTTTTGTTTTTCCCCTTTCTTCATTAGCAGTTTAATAGACAAATGCATTGTGCTTGAAAGAGAAAGTCTGCTGTAAGTTTATATGTATGTATATATCTCTTTAAAGTTTGCAAACTGCTTTACATAAATTCTGTAATCTAACAATGTGAGGCAACTACTCACTGTGATTATGACTTTTTTTAAATATGGAGACTCAGAGGTAAAGAAAACTTACCTAGGATCAGAATTTATCAGCATCTGAGGAAGGATTTCAATGCAAATGTAAGAAAGTACAGATTTTCAGAGGATAATATAGTTTAAATGAGTAGGAACACCCATAAATTATCTAGTCCCCAAACCTCATTTTACAATTCAGGAAATTAAAATCCAATGGTTGTCTAAGTCAATTGACAAGTCCAAGTTTATACAGATAATAAGGAGCAGATTGTTCTGGCTCCAGAGAACTCTTTACCCACTGTCCCTTGTACTCTACTTTCTCCTCAACTAAAATCCTGGATTTAACATTTAGCAGCAACGTGACCTTTGCCTAATCAGACAACCTTGCCAAGCATCATTTTCTCATCAAAAAATGGCAGCCGTCATACCAATATGATGTATCTGACAGGGTTTCTGAGAGGAAAAAGTAATTTATCTCAGTGGCTAACTATGGAGTCCTGTAGGTCCATGTCCTCCTGACTCCAGGCCCTGAATGCTCTCCATTATGCCACATAGCTGTCCCCTTCATTTCAACAGGAGTGGAATTTCTGTGATTGCTATTGCTGTTGTTATGGATAGTTATTGTTTCCCCAGCAGGGTGTTTTCTTTGAAGCTGAATTGCTTTTTCCATTTCATCATGGTCCTGAACAGGACCTATTCTAGGTCAAAATGGGAAATAAATAAGCATATTTTGGTCATTGAAATCTTCCCAAGTCGTCTCTTCCCCCAACACATCTTTTATTTTTTTCTTGCTTTGTGCCCCTGAACACAATAACTCCAGATATTCAAGTTTCCTGAAATGTGATCATCTCAGAGACTGTCAGTGGCTAGAATGCAGTATACCTTGCCCGCAGTTAGGAACACCTGAGTTCAAATCTAGCCTTAGATTCTTACTAGCTTTATGCCCCTGACTGAGTCACTTGACTTGTCTGCCTCAGTTTCTTCATTTCTAAAGGTGGTATAATAACAGCACTTACCTTTCAGGGTTGTTGTAAGGATCAAATGAGATAGTATTTGTAAAGTACTTAGCACAGTGCTAGGCATGTAAATGCTCCTTAAATATTACTTGTTTTTGTTATGATCTGAGAGCAAGTACTACTTCCATTTTGTCCCTGTTTCCACAATCACTAGCATAGCATCTGGTAGACAACAGATGCATAAGAAATGCTTGCTGCATTGAATTGAATCTTAAGATCTTCGATATAGAGCTTGTTAGGACCTTATTTATCAGTTCGACAGGTCCCCTTCTTTTATAAGTATGAAAAATGAGCTTCAATCCACCAACTAGTATTGCCCAACAAGAATCATTTTGTCTTCTAGGTCTTCCTTGCCATATATAATATTGGTGTAGGTGGCAGGTTGGAGGGAAAAAGAAAATCTAATACAATGGATCCCTTCATGGAAAAAAAAAAATATATAATAATATATATATATATATATATATATATATATATATATATATATATATGTATAATTATATAATTATAATTATAAATTATATTATTATATATTTATATTGTAAAATATAAAATTATAAATTATATATATATATATATATATATATAAAAATAAAGTGTATAGGATTAGAAATCAATTATTTAAAAAATTAACACACACATGCATACATACACAAACTCGTTGTCTAAAGGGCTTCTCTAAGATTCCTTCCAAATTTAATTTTTTTGATCATGTGTTTTCTTCCACTCTATCCTATGAATCAAAATGTCTCTACCCTGTGTCACACTCCCTCAGCATCCTGCTTTCTGCTAACAGAGCCCACTACTGGGATAGATCCATGTTGAAGTGTGACTCATGATGCATTAATATGTGTAGAAAAGTATTTCTAATTTGGTAAGGTCTTCATGGAAGCACCCAAGGATGTTGACAAACAAGGAGAATTTCAGGATGACAAACCTGAAGAAAGATATGTTTGGCCAGGGCCTTTTTTATGATTCCAAGAGATTGGGATATGAATAATTTGTTGGTAGTAATAAAATGTTGTCTTTGAAGGCTGTAGCAATGGGGCCCAGCCAAAAACAATAGGTAATTATAAGGACAGGATTCCATTAGAAAGTCTCATGTGAAAAACCTTAAATTGAAGGCTTAAGGGTTATAAAAAAGGGAAAGGTGCCATTAAATGTCCCCCAGTCATACTCATTTTTGTTCCCTCTATATGACCAAGAACTAATATCTGGGATCAGTCCCTGATAGCATCTGGCAATACTCAAGTCACAATAAAATCAATCATGCCAGGAGGACATCTGCTTACTTTTCCTAAACAGGCTGGTTGGGCTTGTAAGATAGTAAGCAGATTTATTATTACAAAAATAGATAGCCTTGAGATGTTATAACCTGAGAGCAGAGCTGTAACTAGGGTGAGGAAACTGGGCCATTTCCCTAGAGCACCAAATTTAGAAAGTTCCATTTTTAGAGAAAAATGACAAATGATTATGGAACTTCAATCATGCACCAACACCTAGGTGGCAAATAACTAATTCAAGTAAGTAGCTACCAGGTGACACAAGAATCAGCTTCTTTCTTTCATGGCTTTGATTTCCATCCCTTTCCCTCCTCCCACCTGTGGTTATATTTTAAGTTTGCCCGCTTGGAACAGTTTGGATTTCTGCTTCCTGATGAGAACACATATTGTCAAGGTTTGTATAGATTCAGCATTATATGTGATTGTCCATAAAATGAAATTCCAGCTTTGTATAAAATCTGAAAATGAATGGAAAAAAAATTCAAATTGTCCATTTTTTTCTCACAAGTGAATGTGACATGCTAGGGATTCTACAAAAGGCACTCTTCATAGCCCCTCGATTCTAGAAAAAAAAAAAACATTTAAGTTTGCTATACTGAAAGATGTGTGATGTGTAGAAGATAAATTTGATTTAGAGTCAGAGCTCAAAAATCTTCTAATAACTAGTTATATGATATTGGGGTCTTATAAGTGGCTCTTTCAGGGTTCTGGAGACACAGAGGTCTGGAAAATAAGGATCTTAAAATTAACCTCCTACCTTTATATTCTCAGGATTCCATGGCAAGTTTTTTAAGAACAAAAACTCAAGTCTTTAAGATTTAAAAAGTCTGTGAAAGAAACAATGAAACTATCAGGATCCCAATTTTAGTAGTAAGGAAACAGGTAAAGAAAGATTTTGTTATATATTAAGTAAAAAAGAAAATTACTATTTAATTAAAAGTGAGAAATAAAGATAATTTTAATATAAGCAATGACTGTTAGAGAGAAGCTAGCTGACCAAATAAACATGGAAGCAATCTCTATTGTCTTGAATGGTTCCAATGAAATTGTGAAAGATTCTCAAAGGAGCCATATTTAGCTTAGTGGGGAAAGAAATGAGTGGTTTCCTGAGCCCTCCCTAATTTAAACTAGGATGACTCAGAAATATTCCGGATTTGGAAAGATGGAAGGGCGGATTTATATTACCTTATATACCAGTTGGTAATCAATTGCAGCTTGTCTTGGTATTCAGTCACCATTACCTTCAGATATTCTCAAAGATCCCATGGAAAATTTTAAGAGATAGTTTTGAGGGGATGAGGAAATATCTGAGCAAAGGAAAAAAAGTATATTCCTCAAGCTGCTAATTAAGGTGGGTTGATTTACTACAAGACTCGTGGCTTAATGAAAAGGATTGTTCCAGCATATTAATAATATCTGGGAAGGGATGCCACAGATAATTAATGATCAATGTATTGATATTTCTAGTCATCTCTGGGAAGTTTTGGCTTCCTTTTACTTTTAAAATACTTATTTTGAAATATTCTTTTTTAGACACAGAATGCAAATATAAAAGTCAGATGGTTCTTGTTCTCAGGGAGTTTCTACTCCAAGGAGGTAAATGCATTTAGCCTTCCAGTCAGTGAAATAGATTGTGTTGAAGCTGAAAAGACCTAAGTTCAAATACTGCCTCTGAATCTCCATTAGCTTTCTCACCTGGGACAAATCTGATGCTCTCTTTTAGAATCAATTTATAATGGAGATAAAAATGGCAACACCTCTTAAGATTTTTTTTTTGTGAAGATTAAAGGAAATATGTTATGTAAAGTATATTTACAAGCTTTAAGTTGCTATTTTATTAGCCAGGAATCAAAATAGATCTTCTCGTTTCTTCATCTAGTTTTCCCTCTTTACTTTCCGAACTCAAGAAATTGCCACCCATGAACGTGTACTTAGGTACAAATAACAAAGCATCACACAAACTTACAGGTTAAATGAGTTTATTTAGAGTTAGTGGATACAATGGTATAATAGATACCAACACTCCAAGCTACACCTATAGATTTGCCTCTAGACTGTCACACATTTTCAAATTTCCATAGTTCTAAACATTCCACCATCGGGCCTTCTATTTCTAGCAAAAAATAAAATCATAACCAAAATTGCAAAGGCCAGCCACCATATTGTGCTTCAAATGCTGCTATCAGAATTTCAATTGGCAAAAGTCAATTTCTGTTTTTGTCAGTGAATGGGAATAATTTATCACATGAGCAAGAGTCATAGCAGGACTAGAAGATAAAGAACAAAATATGGATTAAAAGAAGCACTTGAAGCTGGATTATTTAGGTTCCCCTATGTTAAAAATTCACATACTATCATGAAGATATGACCTCAAAGTTAACTCGTTTGATCCGTGGGCCACACATGTAAGCATATTGGCTAGTACATTTGTTTTTTGCACTGAAACAGAAGCAATACAAGTTTAATTTTCTACCATCACCCCCACCACCCCCAACCCCAGCCTTTTCACTTAGCAATATACCTGCCAACCTAATGTTTCTTGCATGCATAAAGTTTGGCTTTGAGAGATCAAAATTTGTCTTTCCCCTCCCTCCCTTTCCCTTACACTTTAAAATGTGAATTCTTTGGCCAATTCTATGTAGTCATTTCAAGAGTAGCTTCCTGTCAGCTTGGGACAAGATGGTCTTGTCCTTTCACGTTTCCCATTAGTTGATTTTATTCAGTTGGGTCTGATCTCATGTCACATGCAAACTGATACTGGTTCATTAACTTTTCCCCATGCCAGAGGCACATAAGTCGGCAGGTACATATACAAAAAGGATCTAGAAACAAAACAAAATGAAAAAGAAAACAAAAGAAAACCCTTTTTTTTTTTTTTTTTTTTTTTTTCTCGTTCTTGGTAAAGCCTAGTGTCCTAAAAGGAATCCATTGCTTTAAATTCACTTAACGCCTGTACAGGAGAAATGTGTTTCTTCTGAGAGCCTCGTCTAACTCTTGTCTGGTATTCTTCTGGTTTTTCTCGCTTCACTAAGGGCTTTTTCTCAGGAGCTTTCATCTTCCATGACACCACAGGGGAGTTCACAGCGGCTGTCCCATAGACCTTCTGGTATTTGGTGGAGGCCACGTAGGAGGCTTTCACAGTGAGAACCACAGCATTCATCAAGTTCTTGGCTGCCTGGATGAGGGAGGTGGCACTATCCAGCTAGAGGAAGGGACAAGAGAATGGAATATAGGAGGGTTATTCAAAGTCAAACATCCTGAAGGGGGCTGATGCATTTCTGCCATCAAGGAGCAGAAAAGACAACCCACCTTTGCCAAAAGAGGAGCTTATATGATTGGAAGAAACAGAACAGTCATGAAGGAAAGGCTGCCCATCTCTATCATTCCCCCACCCCCAATACCTTTCAGCCCTCAGTATATTAAAACAAAAAATGGAAGCTTTTAAACTGTCTTTTACAGATTTAAATATTAACTGGCTAACAAAGGTCCCCCTTTTGAGTTTCTACAAATTTCATACTGATACAAGGTTTGGCTATCAGGACTCTTGAAGTGTTGCTGTTCTCACTGATACAGGGACCATACCAAGAGCACCATTTAGTATAAGCTGAAAAGTCATTTTTAACAGCTGAGTTTTCTATCCATGCAAGTGATTGCTAATAGATAGAAGGAAATTTGTGGAAACACATTTGCTTAGGGCAGACCTGAGATTAAATAATGACAAAAATGGCTATATAGGCTCTTTAGTTTCTAACCGTAGAAAATGAACTGAAGAAGTCCTGAGTCCCTCATTTGGACAAAAAACATCAACACAAAGCAAAGCAAAACAAAATAAAAAGCTAACCATGGCAAACTGCTTTTGGCAAGTTGTAATCAGTGGGACCATAGACCAGATTATCATTGAGGTTCCCATTAAAAACCATTAATTTACTGAACTCTGACTATGGAGTCACAATTTTGACTCTTCTCTTTTCTCTTCATATTCCCTTTGGGTAACACCAGTTTTTGGGTGCTTCAATATCTTCTCTATGCAGATGATTTCCAGATTTATATATATCCAGTCCAAGTCTTTCTTTTGAACTTCAATCTTAAATGCCCAACTGCCTTTGGAGAATTTAAAATGGATGTCTATAATCAGTTCATATTTGACATGTCCAAGACAGAATTCATTATCTTTTCTTCCCATCTTTTGTGTTACTATGCTACCTTTGTGGGTACCAACATCCTTCTTGTCACACAGTTTTAGAATCCCCTTTGGAGTCCCTTAAACTTGAGACATATCCCAACAGTAGCAAGTCTTATTGTTTCTACCCCCCCACCACCATTTCAACATACTCCTTTTTCTCTTCACAGGAACTAGTCTAGAGTTTAACACTTAATTGGGTAATTGTAATAGCTTTATAATTGTTCTTCGTGCTTCTCATCTCTATTAGCATCTATCACACAAATACAGAAGTTCTTTTCCTAAAGAGGATGTCCATGTAATTGTCTTTAGCCCACAGACTCCAGTGGCTTTCATTATGTCAAAATGCTTTTGGCAGAGCATTTACATTTCTTTGAAACCTACTTCCCCTCTCTTTTCACCATGTGGTTTAGGCAATATTGGTCACCGTAGCTAATTGAGAGACATGATATACCATCTCTCATCTCCATCCCTTTCCATGCCTAAAATGAACATCAACCTCTAGGAATCTATAGTTCATTTAGGATTT
Source organism: Sminthopsis crassicaudata (assembly GCF_048593235.1). Taxonomy (NCBI): domain Eukaryota; kingdom Metazoa; phylum Chordata; class Mammalia; order Dasyuromorphia; family Dasyuridae; genus Sminthopsis; species Sminthopsis crassicaudata. The sequence continues at coordinate 22,644,147 of NC_133618.1, forward strand.
GCTTCATGTATCACCTTTTTCATGATTATTTTCTCCCCAACTCACTGTCCCTCACCAATTGTTAGGACCCTTCCTCCAAAACTGATTTATAGGGAAGCTATTGCTTTTAAGAGACAGAAAATGTGCATGTACCGAACAAGAGAACTATTAATCAGCATACTAAACTAGATAACCATTGTCTTATCAATTCCACTGAGTTAGCACCTTGCAAGAATCCTTATTTCAAGTGCAGAGTTCTGGCCCATAACAAGAAAATACTCTGGCTTATAAAGCCTTCATAACCTGGCCCTGACATGTATTTCCAACCTTATTATCTATTATTACTTTTCCCTACACACACTATTCAGTCTAGTCAAGTGGGCCTAACATCTGTTTCTCACATACAGAACTCATTTTCCCTTCTATGTGCCTATGCAGTGGCAAGTTGCAATATATTCCCACCTGACCTTTGACTTGTCATAATCCCTCTTTCTTCAAAGTAAATTTCAACTGTTTCCTGATCTCTGAATTCCTATTATGCATTTATTCTGTCTATATTTCATATATATATATATATATATATATATATATATATATATATATATATATATATATATATATATATATATATATATATATATATTCATTCTTTACATTCTTGGACATTCATATATTGTCTCCCATGACAATGTAAGTTTCTTGAGAACAGAGATTGTTCTGTTCTCTAGGAATCCCTAAGAAAGTGTCCAGCCTATATTAACCACTTAAAAATCTTTCATGATTGAATTATCCTTATTAAGTCCAATCTTCCCACCAATTTGGTATGTAAAGCCAGATCAGTGCAGCAAAGTGATGACTTTTGTGTGAGTCTGTCACTCCTCTTTTCTACCATGTATTTTGAAATAACTGAACCTTCAAAATATAAGGATATTTAACCTTTCTTCCTCTTACTATGAGTCAGATATTCCTATGAGTGCTGATGAAACAAAAAAAGCAAACAGGCCCCTGTTCTCAAAAAAACTCATATTGTAATTGTGTAGACAACATAAAAAAAAAACAAAGAAACCCCACAATATGTAAAATGAAATATGAATTAGATAAATTGGATGAGACATTTTTACAGAGTGAAGGCATTAGCATTAAGGGAGATCATGGAAGGTCTCACCAGAAGGTGGGATTCTAGCTGAGACTTATAGGAATCCAGGAGACAGAAAAAAAGGAGGAAGGAGGAAGTTCCAAGTATGGAGAACAATCAATGAAAACTCTTGGAGTTTGACATAGAATGTTGTGTGTGAAGAATAGGAGATATAAAGCAAACTAGAGAGCTGAGAGAGGTACTGTAAATAAAGATTTGGATAAAAACCAGACCTTAAACCCCATGCATCCTTGCATCCCAAGCTTGCTCTTGATTCCCTTTCCATCTCAACTCACTGCCTTGCCTCTCCTGCTCATTGAGATCTAAACATTATATCAGGATATTCTACAAGAATGAATTTCACCAAATGCTACAGCTGTCAAAGGTCTGTGTCCAACTCTGCACTAACCATCCAACTATATACAAATTCACTTACACTCCTAGAAATATACTCATTCTTACATTTTGTCTGGAATGCTCAGGTCATAAGTCTAAACTGGCTTCTAAGTATTACTAAGTAGAGGCAATATTCAATCATGCATAAGGACAAGAAAAACAGCTAGTTGTAGGTCTATAAATCATCCCCCAAAACTAATATAAGTCAACACAATTCTAAGTTTTCCCTCACCCCTTCCCATCATGCTTTCAGTAAAGTGCATAGCCAAGTCCCTGACTGGATTGACTTGGATTTCATTTTCTCAATGTGACATCCTGGTAACAATCAAAAGACAAATAGCTGAAAAGAGGGAAAGGGAGGTTCCTCAAGGTCAGAATTTTTCATCAGTTATTTTCCTGGCCCCGTAGCCATGAGTTCAAACTTATGTAGGATTCTTTGCATTTTGTTTCTTATTTTCAAAGGGATATTTAAATTTGTGAAGTTCATCCATTGTGTTGAACATACTCCTCTATGAATCTTATTGATAGGTACAAAATAACTTGATTTAGGCAGGTAGTGTTTTTTTTTTGCTCTTTTTTTGTGTGTGTGGTAACTGTTTCTCAAAGCAGCAGAATTAAAAAAAAAAAAAAAAACAACTATGTTAGGAAATAAATAAAAATCCAGAAGTAAGATGATCCCTATTTTCAAGGAGCTTAGACCAATCTGAGGAAAGATAACATGTATACAGTAGTTATGATTTAAAAGGAGTATCTTCACTTGTAAAGCCCCACAGATAATGAGCAGAGTCAATGATTTCCCATTAGCAATGGCCAGGTATAACTTTGGATCTTTTGAATTAAGCAATTACTCTAATACCAACTAAAATAACTAAAAAGTTACTCTGTCATGCTGCCTTTAACCCTATGAGAACATTTTTGAAGAACCAATCACTGAATCAAAGGAATAGAAACTAAAAGCAAAGACACTTAGTTGATTTAGAAGGGGTAAAAGTCATTGGGTCCAATGAGATTACTCTAGACAGGAAACATATCAGGATTGGTTGAAGAGTCTTTTACACTTGGAGGAACTTCGATTAAAAAAAAAAAAAAAAAACTAATTCTGAATGTGATGTTCCTAACAGGTTTGTTTTATTTGAGACACCTCCAGCCAATCCCCTCAGAGGGGATCATTTAGGGGAAAGAAGAGGTCCTTTGTCTTCTCCCCTCCCAAATCTCCTCTCCACTTCTCTTATTTGGTTAATGATCATGCAAATTTTGAAAGGTTGGAATACCTGGACTCCCCATCAATATCCTAGCTTTTTCCTTGAATCAGCAGTTGGTAATGACAATATTTAAATTGGGAGTTGATGACTAACCAAATATATTAAGGAATGACAAATTCAAAATTGTATAAGGACCTGGCAGATGTATTGCACCATACCTAAAGGAAACATCATCAGTACCTCAATGAAGAGGAGGAAAGGATTTCTGGATACATCTATGGGTTATTTCTTTTTCACATGTGCTTTGTAAATTGAGTCAAGTATGAGGGATGCTTTGACAGCTGTCTTTAGGATACTATTATACTAACTATTCTTTTCTATAACCTAGTTAAATCTGGTTGGATAATTACTAACACCCTATAATTTGGGGGGAAAGGGGAGCTACAAAGGAATGCTTGTAAGCAATAGCATTATGAAGACTCTTGAAACTCCTTATTGATATCCCAAGAATCTGGTGAGAAAATAGCCACACAGGAAACAGCCAGCATGCCTAATGAGTAGGGAGGAAAGGGTTAGAATGCTGCCTATAAACACTTATTACTCATGAAATCCACAGAGTGAGAATCCAGACAGCTGAATAGGTCTGAACAGTAACATTAGGGAAAATATTTTCATTACCATTTTTTCTTTTAAAATTTTAATACACTGATTTTTCTTATGAACGTGACAAATGTGGAATATATTTAGAGTAACTTCACATGCTTAACCTATTTTGGATTACTTGCTGCCTTGGGGAAGGCAATGAGAGAAAGGGAAGAAGAAACATTTGGAACACAAATGTTGAAAACTTTCTTTGCATGTATTTCAAAAATTAAAAGCTTTTATAAAAAATAAAATGTTAATACAAATAAAATTTACCATAGAGGAGTGACATGTAATTTAAGGGATAGAAGTTTGATTGTATAAAGATTTTATAATAAAGATTTGGATTCAAGTCTGGTCTCTGACACATTAAGATTGAATAATCTTGGACAACTCAACAACTCAGTGAAGCTGGCAATTCTTGAAGATTAGAAATTCTAGAATATATGCCAAACTATATAAGTTTGATACTTATATACACAACTTTCTTATTTCTTTATTTTTAAATATGATTTTGGATTTTTTAAAAATCAAAATCAAAATCATTTTTTTTCAGATCATAGATATTTGAGCTGTAAGGGACAGAGGATGCTGAGTCAAATTATTCTTACAGATGAGGAGAAAGATACTGAAGAAGGGTAGTAACTTCTCAAGGATGGCACAACTAATTAGTAGAGGCAGTAATTGAACTCAGGTCCTACTGTTAAGCCAAGGCTAGTGCTATACCCATTATACCCATTAGGTATTTTTACAAATGATCTCATGCAATCATAGTACTTTGCCTTGCCTTTAGATATACTGTTACCCAGTCTACTGAAAAAAAAATCGTTTGAAGAAAACTCATACAGTGCAGAGTGAGTCAGTCAACCAGGAATATAATCCAACAAGCTTTACAGCATAGAGCCTGAGGGAACAAGGGTCTATGAAGCCAGAGCTGAGCTAATATGTAGTTGACCACTGTGCTTCAATGGTTTCTAGAGATAATGACAACCAATTTGAAAAAAAAAAAAAGATTCTAGATATGTTTGATGGATGAGTTGGAGGTAAGCCTGCAAACCTAGCCCAGGGACAGAATATGGTGGTCAAAAGGGAGAAAAACAAAACAAAAAAAAACCCTCTTATTACACACTCTTGACCAGGAAGCTATTCTAGTTGGCTCTGTAGACAATTGACACAAAGACCCAAAAGGCAAAGGATACTGTCTGTAAATCAGGAAACAGAGCCTACAGAGCCTAGATGCTAAACTGACTGCAATATTTAGTGGTACTGCCAGGTGGGGTCAGTTCAGATTGGGGAACATTGCTATCTCCATAAATAAAGAGAAGGAGCACACATAGACCACTTGTGGAATTTATAGGCATTATTATGCTCAATAAATTTATCAACACAAAATATAGCAAACTTCCAGAAACCTATCAGTCTGACCAATTAAAATATATTTCATAGCAGAGCTTAGACAATATTTGCAATAATGCAAATAGAAAAATAACAAAACCCTGAATGTTCCATAATGATAATGACTTGTGTCAGTATGAAAGAAGGGATAAGAGCACATACTTTTTATTGCAAAGACAGAGGGTTTTTTATTGCAAAGACAGAGGGTTATTTAGTGTGGAATCCCATATGTATGTGAGACTCAGCATCACTTCACTTTGGTTAACCACTTGCCTCCCTTTCTTCCTTCCTTCCTTCTATCCTTCCTGCACACCTTCCTTCCTTCCTTCTTTTGTTCCTTTTCTCCCTTCTTCACATCCTCCCTTCCTCCCTCTTTCCTTCTTCCCTCCCTCTTTCCCTCCTCCCTTCCTCCTTCCCTCCATCCTTCCTTCCCAACTTCCTTTCTTCCATCCTTCTTCACAACTTCCTTCCTTGTTTCCTTCCTTCATTCCTTCTCTCTCTTCCTCCTCACACCCTCCCTTCTCTCTCTTTCCCTCCTTCCTTCTTTCCTTCCTTCCTTCCTTCCTTCTTTCCTTTCTTCCTTCCTTCTTTCTTCCTTCCTTCTCTCTTCTTTTCCTTCCTTCCTTTCTTTGCAATGAAGTTTATTTGGAAATAGTAAACACAAAGATGCAATCATGATAGATGTATTGATAGATTATAAATAGGAAATAATTAAGAGAAGGAAGTCAAGATATAAGAGAAGTCTGAAAAGGTTGCCTTTGAAGATAGCATTTTAGTTGGGATTTAAAATAAGCTAGGAAAATCTGTAAGCAGAGAAACAATCCCACCCAATAGGTGGGATTATAACTCCATGAGGGAAGAGATTATTTTTGCTTTTATATTCCCATTTTAGCACATCATCTGATATGTTGGGTACTCAATATGAATTGAATTGAAATTAATTGAGCCCTATCTAGGACTGTCTCCATCTGTTGAGTTTTTTTAAAATACATATCACTATACCCATTCACGTGACTGGCATTATGGGAAAAAAGCAAGCATTTCTTTTTTCTGAAGAGAAAAAGTTACATACACACACACACACATGCATGCATGCACGCACGTGCAACACACACTTCCACACAATAGACTGAAACTGGTTTCTAGAAATATTATTGAATGGTGTATAATACTCAATAACTAAAGCAATGATGATGGAACATGCTAAAGATGTCTTTTTTCAATAATAAGTTTCAACCAAATAAAATTAATATTTTTTTCTTAAATAAGGTTTTTCCTTATTCAACTAGTGCCCCTAATTATCTCACACCCATTTCTCTCAGTATCTCTCTCTCTGTGAGTCTGTCTCTTTTTTTCTATTTGGTCTTTCTCCTCTCTTAATTAGTTTGTATCCCTCTATGTATATGTTCTACTTCTTTCTCTTTGGAAAAGGTAACAGATTTAGAGTTAATAGGAATCATCTCACCCATTTTACAGAAAATAAAATTGGGGTACTGAAAGATTACATCAATTCTCCAAGATAACACAGTGAGAAAAATCTCTGAATTAGGATTCAAAGATCATTCTGGCTACAAGTCCAGCATTGTAAACATTCCAGAATTGAACTGTAAGGTTGAATCCTTCAAACAAGGTATTCCATTTCATCTAAGAAGTACCTATCTGAGTGCCTGAAACAAAGTAAGTACATAATAATTTTGCTGTTTAGTAGTGTGACAATTAAATTTAGCTTTTCTGATCCCGCTAAACAATTTCTAAGAAAAAAATCCTGTATGGTTTCTATTTCTGAAAGGACTTTTCTTTAAAAAAAGAGTCATTTGTTCATATTTTCTTAACTTCCCAATGCCATTCAGTTTGAATCCTTTGTTTCTGGATTTTTATGTCTTTGTTACAAATTCTATGTTGGAGAAGCTTTTGAGAACAGACATAAGATTTTTCTTCATATTTCGGTCATGACTCTTTATGGCCTATGATGGTATCGTGCTATCTTGTAACTGATTTTAGAAGTGTTGTTTCTGAGATACCCTCCTCCCCAATCTCCTACAGAAAAGGTTGATTGCAAAGCAGAGATGCTTGGAATACAATTCATCTCCCTCAGAGCAAATAATACCACCCTTTCATGTAGGGACCTTTCTATGATCTAATCACGCTTCTTGAGCTCTCATGTCTATCCCTATCTGTGATAATGACGTTCCGTCAAAGAACCCATGTCTTACAAGGCTTGAAGGGAAGCATGGTAAAGTGAAGAAATCAGGAAGACCTAGGTCCCAGTCTTATGTTTGCCACTAGGGGGCCCTAAATAAGGCATGATTTCTTAATGCCCCAGGAAATGCTCTTAGTTTTCAGTGAATTACTGATTGCATCAGAAGCTTCAATATCAGCAGTTTGTTATTAATTCAGGTCAGTTTTTTTTTTTTTTAATACAATATAAGTATAATGATCAAACTTGAGAATGAATTTTCTGGTCCAATCTCTTCTCAGAAGGTGAACCACAGTTGATGATTGAAGTTTGTGGCATAGTAGAATATCAAATCAGATACCCTATTAAAACATTAAATATTTTAGAGGTATATAAATTTCGGCTATTATTTTTATCTGTAGTAATAGCAGCAGCATATGATGATGATGATGATAAGGGAATAAAATAACAATTTATGTTCTGTCTATAATGAGCTAAGTTTTAGGAGATTTGATGCTCACATAAATCCTAAAAGCTAAAATGGTATTATTCTTCTCATTTTTTTCATTTTATACTTGAGAGAAACTGAGTCAAAAAAGTGAAGTGGTTTTCTCAGATACACACAGCTAGTAAGCATTTGAGGTCAAATTTGAATTCAGTTCTTCCTAATTTCAGGTTCAATCTGGCGCTCTCTGATTCCTCCAAGCCTGATAGTGTGCTGGGACTTGGAGTATAGAAGCCTGGAGCTCAAATCTTGTTTCTGATGCTTAGCTTCTTCATGACTCCAGGCAAACTCCCCTTCCTTAGCATTTTACTCAGTTGCTTTGCCTTGTGCTTCCCAAAGAAGAAAATTGGCAAAAATTGTTCTGAATTAATGGAGGGCACTATATATGGACTCTAAGAAGCACATGAAAGGCATTGGAGTTTATGGAGCAGGTGAGTGACATGGTCTCAAGTTTGCAATCGAGGAAAATCACTTTGATACATGTTTGGAGAATAGAATGGGAAGGTTGGTGGGGAGAGATCTGTGATCAAGAGACCAATCAGAAAACTATTAAAATAGACAAGGTCAGATATGACATGGTGCTGAATTGATCTTTTTGGTTTGTGAATGAAGAAAAAGGAATTACAATGGCAATCTTTAAGAAGTTATAACAAGATTTAATCACAGAGTTATGACAAGATTTAGAATGAATAATGAGTGAAATCAGAGCCCAACATTTCTTCCACAGATCAAAAATTCCAACAGTTCAAATGGACATTGTCTCCACAGGAAGTAATTAAGTAGTAGATTTTGATTCAGGAAGGTATGGGCTTGAAGAGCTGGATTCTTCTTTTGCCTTGTATAAACTTGAAAACTTATTTAACTCCTTTCTAAATCTTGGGTGCATTAGATCATAGACTGAGAATTGAAGGGTCCTTAGAGGTCAGAGTTTAGGTCTCATATTTTACAATTGAGAAAACTGGGATACAAAGAAGTGATTTTTCCATTGTAAGTAATCCAGGAATTAGTCAAATTCAGGTCTTTTGGAATCCAAATCCAGAACTCTTAAATTAAAAGTATCATCAGATTATAAATCTAGAGGTGAAGGAGATCTGAGAGACCTCATCCTCTCTTTTTTACAAATGGGGAAACTGAAATAGTGACTGTCAGAGGATTTCAAAAGTGATAGTGAGTAGCAGAGTGAAATTTTTGAATTTTTACTCACATTCAAGTCCTTAGAATTCAAAATCATTATTCTTCTCATTCCCCACGGACTGCTTTTTCCAATAATAACTTTAATGTTTTGTTGAAGAATTCACATGATGTCATGATGTTTTACATATATATATATGTATATATATATATATATACATATATATATGGAGCTCTTGGTAAATTTTAAAGAATTATATAAATGTTAGATTATTATCAACAAGTCAAATCATTTAGAGTCTTTTCACACAATAACATTGGTTTCATTAATAGGTAAACAGTTTTATCTATTTTTCCCCATTCCTAATCATGGTGAACTTTTTGGATGATTCTGGGTATGTCACAGAAAAATTGGAGAAGCACATTGATGCCATCATCTATTAAAAAAGGAAATCTCGAGGCCTGGAAGAGCAATTTGATTAGTTGGTTGCTGCCTCTGTCAAAGGATATCATTATATTGAAGTCAAAGTATAGCGTGTCTGACCGTGGCAAATCAGACTAATATGAACTTGGAAGTCTCTATCATAGATTGGATACAGGGAGTCACATGAACATAATTTGGAGTGGAACTGTCAGCAGAGAAACATAGTGGCAGCCCAAAATGGATCTTAGAGGCCTAACTTTCTCCTATAACAGGTGAAAAATCAAATGGAAATAACAGAAAACAATTGAGAAAAATCACACAGGCGGGATTGGAATCCAGGACCTCTTGACTCCAAATTCATTGTTTTTCCAACTAAGCTATGCTTTCTTGTGAAGTTGTATGATATGCAGCTTCTTGTACAATGGTAGAACTGGGAAGGGCTCAAGGAGATAGATCACTTAAACCAACCATATTTCCTGACTCCAAAATTATCCCTGTGCTCCATCCCCCAGTTTCCATTGCATTACTTGATAAAATTAGTTGTAACATTTTAAGATTATGTTTATTAAGAATTATATGAAAAGAGTTCTATTTTAAATTAGATATAACAAGTTTCAAAAGCTCTATCCTATACAATGTGGTAAACCATGGAGTCTTTTAACAACTGAAGTGCTGATATACTTTGATAGGCTATTACTGACACAAATATCATTGATTTAGTGACTTGTGGGAAGCATAATAAAAGAGTAACCAGCCATTAGATGGTACTTGTGAGACAAGCAGACCTTGTGAATTTTCTCTAAATGACTTTAAAGTAGAGAAGGGGAACTGAAAGAGTTTTATCTCTTGTAGGAGTAGACTATTTATTTTGACTTGGTTAAGGGGTCTGATGATTTTGAGTGGCTCTCGATGGATTTTGAGTAATGGGAAAATCTCATTCCTCATTTTTATATGTTTAGGCACTCATGCAAATGGGTTGTGACTGATCAAATATTGATAAGAACAAACATGTGAGACTCTTATCTCTGTATGCTTGACTATTTTCAATGTATCAATAGTCTCTGCTTCCAGTCTCTGCCTTATTCAGTAGAGAAGGGTTTGCAATCCCCACCCCCCCTTAATTTAGAGCAGGGGTTCTCAAATTATGGCCCATGGGCCAGATGCGGCCCGCTGAGGATTTTTATGTGGCCTGCTGGGTTATGGCAAATGGGCTGAGGGGCAGAGACAGAGTGTGAGTTTTTGTTTTTACTATAGTCCGGTCCTCCAACAGTCTGAGGGATAGTGAACTGGCCCCCTATTTAAAAGTTTGAGGACCACTGATTTAGAGAAACTACAGGCATGAAAACTTTACTTAATCCTAGAATATTTATGACCTATGAAGTTGTCTGAAGCTCAAATAAGTGAAATGATTTATTTAAGGTTTTCACAAGTTTGCATCAAAAGCAATATTTAAACAAAAATCTTTCTGACTGTAAGCCCAGCATCCTATCCACTAGGTCTGATTGCCACCCAAGCAATTTTTCTAAAATCATATCTTTGAGAAAATATGGAGGCCGTGTTTGTTATATATTGGATTAAATGTTTAAATGTTCAAATTATCCTAGATTCAGCCTAAGAGATATTCCAAGTCAATCCAATCTATATTAACCTTTTATTTTCAGTGGAGGCCTAGAGAGTCTATCAAGGGTTCTCAAACGACAGCCTGCTGGCCACATGCAGCCTGCTGAGGACGTTTATGTGGCCCTCTGGGTTATGGCAAATGGGCTGAGGGGCAGGGACAGAGTGTGAGCTTTTGTTTTTACTATGGTCTGGCCCTCCAATAGTTTGAGGGACAGTGAACTGGCCGCCTGTTTCAAAAGTTTGAGGACCACTGGATGTTTGCACAAATACTAAATGCAGATGCAGCATTTGCACCCTGGGCCTCGGATTACAAATCTGATTTTCCTTCTAGCTAACCCAGTTACTTTGGGAAAATAACATCAAGCTCTATGAGCTTTAGTGTTGTTCTCATCTGAGGGGAAAAAATGGGGACAATAATACCTATGAGATCAGATATGCCATAATGATGTTCCACCTTGTAGGCATTCTTAACCTACAACAAAGATTCAAAGAAGGAGAAAAAAAAAAAAAAACAGGAGATGGCCATCTCTCCACTTTCTGATGGTCCATGGAATTCATATTGATCATTCAATCAATCAATAATCACTTATTATATGTCTATTATTTTGTATGATGCCAGGTGGTAAATATGAACATCATATATATTCTGTGTCATTTATGAAATATCACAAATTTTTAAAGGCTCTAGTAATCCATAGAACTGACTAGCTAATGGGTATTGCCTTATAATAAAGAAAAGAATCTAAATGGTAATAGACAAAATTGTCATGATTCAGGTGAATAAATAATTTCAGTTAAAGACTATATCACTCCCCTATAAAAATCAAAAGCTCATAAAAGACAAACTAAAAGGAACCTCAAATTTCAACTACTTTATGCTTTACATTTTACAGATGAGGAAACTGAGGTAAAGAGATATTAAGTGACTTTCCCAAGAACATAGTTATTAAGTTTCTAAGATAGAGTCTTACGCGGTCAACAGATGAATCAACAAAAATTTATTAAAAACATATTATATGCCATCTACTTGGAATATAAAAATGAAAGCCACTAAGACTAGAAAGAAACTTTTTCCCTGGAATAAAAAGCAACCTTAAGTTCATATCCTGCCTTTGATGCTTATTATTTATGGAACCTTAAAAATCTTACCTCCCATTTCTTGATCTCAAGCAAAGTCTTTGGACATGGATCAGAGATGTTGTATCGGTCTACCATATTAGAAAGAACCTAGCTATGATAGTTGTGAAAAAAGTGATGAAATTTTCATTTAATAGCCAATCTAGAAGAGCATCTTCTATTATAGAGGGATTGGTATTCTCATTAGTGAAAAAAGTACTCGTTCCACTACAATCCTAGATGTTTGAAATACAGAAACTTAAGATCACTCACCTCCAGCTCTTCTTTTACATTCATTATATGAGACATATCATTTTAAGGCTGAATGCACTGAGGACTTCCAAAGTCTATATTGTAACTAGATTATATTCCCAAAACATTGGGAAGCAATGTGGTACAATGCAAAGAACTATGAAATTAGAGTCTGGAAACATGCTACATTTGACAAATCTGTTCACTTTTACTGAATCTTAATTTCTTACTATATAACTGGGAACTTCACAAGACTTCTAAAAGGAAAGCAATTTTTCATGTGTTAAAAATGTGCAGGCAATATTTAAGTTCCAAAATCTCCAATAGCTCCCTGTTACGTAGATAATAAAATCATAGTCACACAGGCCAAAATTTCTAAAATCCTCAATTATCTACAAATTATATTTACAACTGCACTTATGGTTTAAAAGTTCCATGAGAACAGTGACTAATTTTTATACTTTAGTGTAATTCCCAGAAAGTATCTATATATGGGATTATATACATTTTCAATACTTGGGTCTTAATAATCATGAGTGATGTTCAATTACTAAACTGACAAATCTCAATGCCTTATTAAATTATATGATATTATGAATTTCTTAGATAAAAAAGTTAATCCACATATATTGACCAGCTCTCTGCTCATGATTCTCTCTTGATTTCTAGGAGGATGGTTATTTGACTCTGTTCTTAGCTAAGTCTGCCTCAAATCTCAAGACGATTCAATCCACAATTCAGTCAAATGCAATCTAAGTTGACTTAGTCTAAGTCAACCCAGCCAATGCAACCTAATCTAAGGCAAAAAATATTCATAAAGTAATTATTCAGCAAGACATTATGCCAGATATTGAATATACAAAATGTATTACTTTTTATAATCAAGTTCTCTCTCTCTCTCTCTCTCTCTCTCTCTCTCTCTCTCTCTCTCTCTCTCTCTCTCTCTCTCTCTCTGTTTCTGTCTCTCTCTGTCTCTCTCTGTCTCTCTGTCTCTCTCTGTCTCTCTCTGTCTCTCTCTGTCTCTCTCTCTGTTTCTCTCTCTCTCTCTCTCTCTCTCTCTCTCTCTCTCTCTCTCTCTCTCTCTCTCTCTCTCTCTCTCTCTCTCTCTCCCTCTCTTTTTTCCCTCCAGAGCAGGGTAGAGTTTTTCATGATCAGGATAGCAGTTTATTTTCCTCCAGCACATTTTTAATGGACCCTGGCTTGATATGATCTGCATCAATGAATCAATTTAAAAAAAAGCATTCTGAAAAATTCTACTTGCTCCATGTCTAACAGTAATGCTGAAGTATCAGGCACTGTGCTAGGCACAAAGAAAACCAGCTCCTACATACAGGAATTAACAAACTGATTTGGGAAGACAACACATACACATATATGTATAAACAAAAGAGATACAAGGAGGTTGGAAGGTATATTTCTAGTAGTTCAGGGAAGAAAGGAGTTAGGGAAAAGAAGTTTCTATCATTATACCAAAGGAAAGGGCAATTAGGCAATATTTGGGATTTATATTTAGGAATAAAGGAGAGAGAAAAAAAAGTTTTTTTGATATATCTTATAGATTACCACAGCAAAGAAATTATACTTTTTTTAAAATAGATATTCTGTATCAAGACAGTATTAGGTAATATTCTTAAACTCTTCAGGAGAGATAGGAGCCTGTAAACGAGTGCATGACACGGCCTCTGCCTTGTCTAAGGAAATATTAAGAACCTGATAAAAGGAATAGGAATAGAATAGCTATAATTATAGTCATGTCATTGTTGGATGGCTCCCTGTTTCTAACAGAAAACCCTCTCTGTCATGTCCTGTTTTCTTTTTCCTAGTTCCCCAATACTGTGCTCCTCAAAAAAGGGTGGTCATTTTTTATCTTTCAGGACAACAATTAAGGCTTGATTCAGTGAAGCATTCTTAGCAACGTTGGCCTTCTGTGAAAGTCTAAAGTTTTGGCATTTATCTTGGGATTTTTGCAATGACCCTTCCTGCCTCCTCAACATTCTTGAAGATGTTGGCTTTCACTAGGCTATGCTGATGAAAAGCTCACTTTGATCTACTTAATACTTGTTCGGTAATTTTTCAGTTGTGTCCAACTCTTTATGACCCCATTTGGAGTTTTCTTGGCAAAAATACTGGCATTATTTGCCATTTTCTTTATCAGCTTATTTAGAGATAAGGAAACTAATGCAAGCAGTGGTGACTTGCTAAAAGGAATAGAGATAGCAAGTGTCTGAAGCCAGAATCGAACTCAGGTTTTCCTGATAGCAGACACAGCACTATATTCATTGTATCATCTACCTACTCCATACATAATACACAAAAAGATTAGATGGAATGAAAGAAGTTTGATGTTGTATAGTGGAGGAACCCTTTTATCTGTGATGTTCTTGAAGGACTGAAATGTAAAGTTTAATGAGGAATCATAAAATCTCACAACTTGAATATCCTTAGAAGTCATTTTGTCTAGCAGTCTTACTTTGTATGTAACTATTTCAGTACATGCATGAAAGGTGCATATGTGTGTATGTTTATTTCTACTTCTTTTTCTTCATTTCTTTTGTTTATTCTTTCATTCATTCTTTCTTTCTGGAATCCAAAGTTCAGGAAAAGACAGTGATTTGCCCAAAGTAATAAAGATAGCAAACAAAAACTGGAGGATCTGGTTCTCTTTGGTTTCTAGTTTAGTAGCTTTCTAATACATTAATGGTTCCCTACACTCATAGGAGATATTATAATGCTATGAAAAGTTCTCAAAGGGTATAAGCTCAAGTCATGCATAATGTTGGACAGTTCTCTTCACCTAAGTCTCATGGTCTTTCAGTCTTTTTTTCTAACTCAAAACTATGATCCTATGGCCAACATTTATGATAATGAAATTGAAGCATCTTTCCCCAAAATTTATATGGGTTCAAGATCACACTATGATAAAATCCATTCCAAAATTGAGATCCCTTCTTATTGGTTCCCACATGCTTATTCATCTGGTCATATTCTTCCTTAATTCATTCAGGTAGATAGTAGATATCATAGTTGGCCAGTCCACTGATTAACAGTCTTCATTTGCATTTTTTCAATTATAGGTAAGTAAACCTTGGGGACTCCCATGAAGGCTTAATTATCATCAACAAATTTTGCATTTTAAATATGGCTCCCTGCCATTTTTCTCACCATCAAAAGCACTTGGCACTTATAAAGGCTGTGCCTGCCCGATCAGAAGGAAAACATTTGTTTTTGCCTTGAGAAGTTAAATAAATTGTGAATAGCACCGTTCACATGCAATACTGTGGAGAGTGGAAGTTGGATTTTGGAGGCTCCAGCTCTAGTTTTCTGTTTTGCACCATGTATCAATTTTTGGTGGACTCTTGTCACATCACAAAATTTCTTATCAGTGTTACAGCTTGAATAACTATTGAAAAGTCACTAGGAGATCAATTTTATGAATCCCCCACCTCCTATTCCCAAAAAATCTGTTCATCCTTCCTGCATTCCCTATCCCTGTTATTCACGTGCCTGCCACATTGCTCCTTTGCTCAAAAATTTTCAGTGGTTTTTTCTTGTCTCTAGGATAAAAGACAACTTTCTTAGCCTCTCATCTAAGCCTTCTGTTATCTAAACCGAATCCTGCCTTTCTTGCTTTATTTCACTTGACTGCTCTTAATATCTACTACACTACAGCCAAAATATTTTCCTCATGTTTTTATCTTCTCAAATCTGCCTTGGCCTGTGCCTTACCTGCTCATGTTCTTTATTGCTTCTATTGAAATACAGTACTTTTCCTTCTTCAAGGTTCTTAAGGACCTTGAATAGTTTTAGCAAGTCCATAATGGAGGAAAATTACATTTTTAAAAATGCAACAATACAACGAGCATTTATTAAGGACTTTTAGGGGAAATCATTTTATTCTAAACTTAAGAAATAAAACAAGCATTTTCATAACATAATAGAATGGAAAAAAGAAATAATTATACATTAAAACTGAAAATCTCTTATGTACAATTTGCTATTCTTTTAAAATATTAATGAAAGTATCAGGTAACATACCCCCTTTTTTTCTTGCCCTCCCACCCTCTCCTATTGACTAACATTATGCCAGATGCTTTGTTAATAACAAAGGTTACCAAGGAGCAATCTTATTCTCAAGGAGCAATCAGTCTACTAGAAGAAGAAACATGCAAACAGGTGTGTACAAACAAGATAATAAAAGGATAAATTAGAGCTAAATCTCTGAGGAAAGGGAATAAAGAAATGAAGGAATGGGAAAAGCTTCCCTGGATTTTAGACTTAAAGGAATTCTAGAAAGATGGGGAGGCAGAGAATTCCAGGCACAGGGATCAGCCATGCTCAGAGTTGGGAGATGGATTGATTTTGCAATGAATAATTAAGAGTTGAGTGTTTTTGGATCACAGAATATATTGAGGTGAATTGTAATGTTCTTTGTTTTTCTTGGGGCTTCTGGGGCAGCCTTGTTTCAGTTCAGTAATCACCACAAGAACAGCCAGGTGTTAAAGTCCAAATCCTTTATTATCTCCTTCCTGGGGCTGGCCAGCTTTCTGGAGAGCCTTTCAGACCAGCCTTGGTCTCAGTGGGGGAAGGGCAGGAGGCCAGGCCAGCCACCAGGAGCCTGACTGAAGGTGAAATGAATTTCTGTCTCCCTGGCTCCGAGAGCTTCTAGTGCTTTTGTCCTCTGTGGCTCTCAGTCCCAGCTTGTATGCTCCACACTGAGTATAAACCAATCATTATATCACTAGGAAACCATCATTTGTTCTAAGATTAAATCAATCATAGGGAACCATGCTAAACTAGATAACCATTGTCTCATCAATTCCACTTAGTTATTACCTTGTAATCATCCTTATTTCAAGTTCAGAGTTCTGGCCCATAACAGTGAATAAGATATAGGAAGACTGGAAGGATAATAAGGAGCCTATTATTAAGTGGTTTAAGCGTGAAACATAAGATTTTATATTTTATCCTGGAAATGGTAAACATTAACTGAATATTTTTGAATTTGAGGACGTGGTGTTGACCAGAATGATGCTTTAATAAAATTAATTTGACAGTGGATTGGAGGATATACTGAAGTGGGAAGAAAGTTGAGGTGGATGGATCGATCGGTAGACTATTAAAAGAGTTCAAGGGTGAGGAGATGGGGATAGGTGCAAAAGTAGTGGTAGTTTCAGAAAAGGGGATACAAGTGAAAGACTTTACATATGTGTAATTGATAGGCCTAGAAATAGATTGACTATGATTAGATGAGAGGGATTTAGAAGTTGAGGTGACACCTGTCTTACAAACTTGGGTGACTGGAAGAATGATATTATCCATGTCAATAATAGGGATATGCAAAATAGGAAGTGGTTTAGGTGCAGGATGGGAAATTTCAAGCCCCTGGGCCTTAAGGTCTCCTAATTTGCTAAGGCAAGCACAAGCAATGAGAAACTGAAAGTTAGGTACAACAACCTCCCACTGCTTGAATTCTATAATCTTGCATGGCCCTAAATGATGTTATAAATATTCAAACAGCCCTTGGCAGGAAAAAAAAAAAAAAAAAAAAGGTTCCCCACCCATGATTTAAGGGGACAAATTAGTTCAGCTTGGGGTGTTTTAAGTTTTAATGTCTTTTGAATCGTCCACTTAAAATGGTCGATAGGCCATTGGAAAGGAGAGATTGGTGGTTAGGAGAGATATTAGGATGAGATAAATCTAAAAATCATTAGCATAGAGATTTATCAGTACAGAATTGAATATACTGAGATCTCCAAGTGAATTAATATATATATAGAGAGAAGAGGACCTAGGAGAGAATATTTAAAACAATGTTCTAAGAGGGTATACATAGGTTTTAGCAGAATGTTAATTAATCCATGGCATCATAAGGGCTAATAATTCAAGTTTCAAGATTTGATTCAGGAGCTGCCTATTATCCTATCAACAGGGAAGTAGCTACTAAAATACGAAAGTAGGCCTTTGAAGGAAGAGGGCATAAGACATATCATTACAAATGAATATTTGGGAAAACTAAAGAGAGAGCGATATTTATGGTTGATTTTGGAGTCTTCCCTACTATTCTAACTTTTCAAATGTCTTTTCAACAATTTCAATTGAATAAATATTTTGAAGTGCTTTCTATGTAACAGAAAGAAGCAGCAGCTTGCCATAATGGATGGAAAGCTAGGCTTGGAGTCAGAAAGACTTCATTTTAAATCCTGCTATCTGTGCCACTCTGGGAAAACCACAAAACCTCTATGTTTTTCTTTTTTTTCTTCCCTAAGACTGGGGTTAAGTGACTTGACCAGGGTCACTCAGCTAAGAAATGTTAAGTTTCTGAGGTCAGATTTGAACTCAGGTCCTCTTGAATTCAGGGCTGGTGCTCTATCCACTGTGCCACCTAGCTGCCCCACCTCTATGTTTTTCAAGAAATTGCCAAGGATATGATTATTGAAACACTGAGGAGACAAAAAGGTACATTCTTGGGTATGGCTTGAAGATGATCTGGCAATAATTTCATGCTGGAACTGGGGTCAGACTCATGTGCCCTGGGATAATCAACAGAGTTCTTTTACTATTAAATGAGTACTCATTATAGAGAAGGATTAATGGAATGGTGCTCCAGAAGGATTCATGCTCCAGAATAGTGTTAGGGACCTTCTAAATTTTAACACTTGGTAGAATATACTCATTATCCTACCCCATTTTCACTCTATCAAGAATATAGAAAGGAGCATGAGTGCAAAGGCAAAGGTACCTAATATAAGTAGGTCTAAGTTTTGTCCAATGGGTGTGCTTTCCATATCACTAGTGATTCTTTATCTCTACCTGGCAGAGCCATCCCATAGATGTTTTGTGTGTTTTTGACGGGATTTGGGAAGATGGGTCAATCAGTGCCAAGATTAGGCTTAAGATGAAGAGCATTGGCTTTGGAGCCAGGAGATCTAAATCCAAAGCCCAGCTTTAGGGCATTATATTTTTCTAATCTATAAAATCAAACAGAAATGCAATTCTTCCTCCTCTTTATT
This sequence comes from Sminthopsis crassicaudata, assembly GCF_048593235.1. Classification (NCBI taxonomy): domain Eukaryota; kingdom Metazoa; phylum Chordata; class Mammalia; order Dasyuromorphia; family Dasyuridae; genus Sminthopsis; species Sminthopsis crassicaudata. The sequence goes on from NC_133618.1 coordinate 22,663,130, forward strand.
CCTCTTTTTTCTCCTTTTCCTCTTTCTTCTCTTCTTCTTCCTCCTTTTTCTCCTCTTCTTCCTCCTCCTCCTTTTCCACTTTCTCTTTCTCCTTCTCCTCTTCCTCCTCTTTCTCCTCCTCCTCCCTTCCTCCTTCTCTTTTCTTCTTTTTTTCTTCTTCTAATCTTCTCTTTTTCATTTCATCTTTCTCCTCATCCTCCCTTTCCTTCCTCTCCTCCTCCTTCTTTTTTCTCCACTTCTTTCTCATCTTATTCCATAAGTTTTTCCTCTTTATTTTTTCTTTTTTTTTATTCTTCTCCTTTCTTCTCCTCCACCCCCTTCATCATTATCATCCCTCCACATCATATAAGGATGCTTTAGAGATGAATATAACTATCCACAACCACATATATTTCACATAGTTCTGAAAAAATTATGCAAAGTATGAGAAACAAATATAACAGTAAAAGATGAATCTCTCCCCTCCAAAAGAAAATTTGAGTTCATCTTTCATTATAAAGAGGAGAGGGAAGACAGGAAGAAACAGATATCATTAATCAAGGGCTCACAAGAGGACTTCAAAATAATTCATGGTTTAAAGCGGTGATTTTAATTAAATTAATTTTAAATTTCAGCAGTTGAGCCATAACTTCTAATACTGGAATGCATTTTGTCTGTATTTTCTGAAATGTCTTTTAAGCATTTTTAGAATTGGGATCACCTTCATTTTGTTGCCTTTCCAAACTAAATTTTATCATTTTATGTTGCTTTCTCAATAACCCAGAGCCACAGAAGCTCCATGTTAGAATAGTACCTCAGTGGCTACTTAGGACAGACCCTACTTGAATACTAATTGCCTCTGCAAAATCCCCTATCATATGGTTGGTTATCAAGTGCTCATATCTAGAATTTGGAATGAGCTGCCTCGGGAGGTAGCAGGTTATCCTTCTCTAGAGATATATAAGTAGACATTTGTCAAAAATGCCATGGGGAAACTTTTAAGTTCATAAGTTGAACTAGATGGCTTCTAAGATTATTTATAACTGAAATTTTGTGATTCATCTGTATACTTCTGGTGAATGGCAACCAATTATTTCTGGAGGCATTCTATTATATTTTTGATGGATATAAGGACTGAAAAGAAATTTATTAATATTAACTCCATGCTAGAAACTTGGCTAAGTTTTATATATATATATATCTATATATATATAGATATAGATATATAGATAGATAGATAGATAGATATAGATATAGATATAGATATGTGTGTATGGTAATCTCATTTAGTCTTTAATATCCCTAAAAATATATGTTATTAATATCCCTATTTTACAGTTGAGGAAACTGAAGCATATTGGGTTTAAATTTCTTGCCCCGAGACACACAGATAGTGATGCATTTGAACGTACTTCTTCCTGACAAGAGGCGTAGTACTCCATCCAATGCATCACTTAACTGTCTAAATGAGACAGTAAGAAAGGGATGAGTTCTTTGTGAATTCAACTGATCTGGGCCAAATGACTTAGAGTCTTGGGTCAAGAATTGGCAGATATGTTTCCTGAGCCATTGACAGTGATAAAAAAAACAAAGCACCATTTAACTGGAATTTAGGACTGCTCACCATTTTTTTTTTCCTTTGGGGTGCCTCCAATTAATTGATACTTCAATAATGGAAGTGAATGGAATCTGTAACTGTTTTACTTTGATTCCTGGGAAAATTCTAAAACTTTTTATTAAGGAGATAGTTAGAAAAGGAAGAAATGATAACCAAGAGTCATTATGGCTTAAGCAGCTAGGTGATGCAGTAGATAGAACAGATCTGCAGTCAGGAAAACTTGAGTTCAAATGTACTAGCAGTATGACCTTGGGAAAATCATCTAAATTTGTTAACATCAGTTTCCTCATCTGTAAAATAAGCTGGAGGAGAAAATGATGAACAACTTTAGTTATCTTTTTCAAGAAAACCCAGAAATGGGATTACAAAGAATTAGAATAACTCAAAAGATTGAACAACTACAATGGCTTTAAGCAAGATAGACTGAACTTTTCTTTTTTGACAAAATTATCAAGCTGGCAGATCAAAAGAATTCCATTGCTCTTGATTCCCGATATTTTAGTGAAGCATTCAACAATCTTCTGAAAAAATGTGGGGAAATATGGTCAAAATGAGAATAAAATTAAATGAAGTCAGAACTTGGTGAATTGTCTAATTTAAGTCATGGACATTAATGTTTGTATGACATTCGAAGGAGGTGTTTAATGGAGAGGAGAGTCCAGTGGGATATCCTAATCTGGATTAGAATATTAAGTTGAGAATAGTAATATCTAATAAAATGAAATTAAAAAGTGGTAAACATAAAGTTTTGACATTTGTGCTAAAAATAAAGAATAGTAATATCTAATAAAATGAAATTAAAAAGTGGCAAACATAAAGTTTTGACATTTGTGCTAAAAATAAAGTTATATTCACAAGTCCAAGAAAGGGAGAGGACTATTTAGACAACAGTTTATCAGAAATAATACTATGACTTTTAGTAATTTGTAAGTTCAATACACTTATAACATAGGACTTAAAAAAGAAATGCAATACTATCTTGGACTTCATTAAGAAAGGAAATGGATATTGTAGCAAGGAATCCATTGTACTGGTTTACTCTGCTCTGATTAGATCATGTCGGAATTAATGAGCTCAAATTTGGATTTTACTGATTGGAAAAGGTATAAATAAGTTGGAACACCCAAAAGCAGCAATAATTAAGGTGAATAGTCTTTAGTTCCCTCCATGGAAGGAACAGCTAAAGCATTAATGTAGAGAGGAGGAAACTGAGGGGTGGTTTATAGAAAAGTGAGGATGGGAACTTTTATCAAGTATTTGAAGAGTTGTCACTTGGAAGAGGGCTCACCTTGAGCCCAGGGAGCAGAGCAAAGAATGGATGAACATAAAATGGCAGATTTTAATCATTCTAAAAATCAGAATCATTACATAGAATCACTTTAGTAGAATTAAGGTTGACTCAAAACAAAGTGGCTTTTTCTAGACGAAGCCCTCAGGTTGAGACTATTGGTTTCTTGATCAGAAGTAATTGGGACTTTTGAGGTCCTTTCTAAATCAGAGATGCTCTGAGTCTGTGGCTGAGTTTGAGGCATGGCTCTGAGGGCAGGCCTCCTCCTCACTGGGGTCATTCCTGTCCAAGTTCCAGGCTAACCGAGTTAAAGCATGATCTATAACCCAACTCACAGAGACTCTATTCTATGAGCTTTACTTCTCTGTAAAATTGGAAATAACCCGGATCTGGGTCCAACAAAGAGCCTCTATGAAGGATACAATGTTCCCTTACAAAAGAAACTAAGGAAACACTAGATACCCTCAATATCACAAATTCAAAGAACAGAGGACTTTCAAAGGGCTGGACATCCATTATTGCCAAATCACACAGAAATGTCATCGAAGGCCACAGTGAAAGAAATCCCAGAATTTCTGAAATGGGTGAAGAAAAGAGAAAGAAGGAAAGAAAAACCCAAAGTTCTAGCCTCTCTCTAAAATGGAACTCATAAATTGTATTAAAATGGAAACTATAAAGCAGTGAATTAAATTGATCATTTAAAAATTAGGGAGGCAAATTCAATTTTTCACTCAATAGGCTACTTGGCAAAAACACATTTCATGAGAAGATGAAAGCAATATCAAGAATAATAGGACTACAGATAAAGAAATAAATGTGGTCAGAGAAACCATCTAGTCCAACTCTCTTTTACTGGGAAAGCTGAGCTCCTGACAGGTTAAGTGATTCAATCAAGATCATAAAGGTAATTAGAATGAATGGTAAAGAATGAACACTGGCCTCCTAACTTTTAAGCCCTTTCCATGCTTCCTTTTATATTGAGGGAGTTAGATAGACCACTGAGCCTAGAGTCAAGAGGACATGACTATAAATGTGACTTTCATCACTTACTTCTTTGGGGATCATGGGCAAGTTATTGAATTTCTGCCTCAGTTTCCTGAAATATAATATGGAGATCATAATAATCACCTCATATGATTATAAAGATGAAAGGAGATAACATTTCAAATTTCTTATCACAGTGTCTGACACATAATTAATGCATAATAAATATATGTCCCTTTCCCCTCATCTCTTTCCCATATTCCGTATTCCATATTCACACTGTTCTTGGACCAAGATCTTGCAAAATCATCCATGGACAAGGTTGCTTTGCCTTCCAATTTATTAAAATATTCTAAGTGTCCTCCCTACTTTCTGTTTTCAAGTGATTACTGGTTCACAATTCTTCTGTTATTTTGAACTAGAGCTGTGTCTATGAAAACCTATTGAATGAAAAGTTATCTGGAGTTCCTACAGCTCTTAACTTTCCTTTGAAAAGCCTATTATCTCCTATAAAAGCTCCAGTTCCTTGCTCACACTTTGCTCTGATATAAAATATCCCTTGCCGCTAATTTTCAGCCTCACACATACCAAGGAATATTTCAGGCAATACCAAACAGAAATCATTCAAACTGAAAAGTCACCCTAGGCTGATGTGTTACTTTCCTAGCAGGAGTCTGATCTAAAGAGATGATTTCTTTTTTTAAAAGTGTGAAATGGCGATTACTTGTATTAAATGAAATGACTGATACCATTAAAAGTAGACATTCTGAGTAGACCCATCTGGTCCTGTATTGTATATTGGCAAAAAGCATCCCATATGCTATCTATTGGCTGTCCCACCAAAATACTTCTCATCACCTGTCAGTGACCTTTGAAAATCCAAAGGGAGATCTCTAAATTGATGACTATGGCCAACCCTTGATGATCTTCTAAGGGTCATAGAGACAGGAGTCATACATACTTACTCCCTCCCTAGATCTCTCCAAGAACTTTAGTGTCAGATTTCCAAAACCATTCTCCCCTTGTCTAGGAACTCAATCAGGATTCACACTCTCCTGCCAAAGCAGGGAATAAAAATCAGCAGCTCAACACACATACAAAATCAGGTGTCATAGCCCTCTTTAGAACCAGAAAAGGGCAGTTTATGAAAAAATGGGAGAAGAGAGTTCTGTATTTTAAATTACCTTCTCCATCCAAGTCAAAGCCAAAAGTAAAAGCCAAGATTCAGATTTCTTGTCTCCAAACTCATTGATTTCTAGCTTATGACCTTTAGAGAATTATTTAATCTCATCTATTCCTGGAAGACTAGGTTGTTAAAGGGTTTTACAAAACCATTTAAAATGTGAATGGCTATAAAATATTATTGTTGTTAATAGGAAATGAATAATTTAGAATCCTTAATTAAAGAGCTATATGCTTTCATAAAGAAAAGGTCTAGTCCTGTGATTTCAACCACATGGGAAACTCAGTGTGGAAACTTCCCTTACTGATATGATAAAACAGTTTAATAGAAAGAACACATCTGGAGTCAGAGGATCCAGGTTCAAATATTGCACATGGTAGGTAGTAATTACTTGTGTCATCTTGGAGAAATCTGTTAAATTCTCAGGGCCACAGTTTTGTCTTCCTTAAAACAATTATGTTGGGCTAAATGGAGTCTCCAGTTCCAATTATAATGCTATGCTTCTGTTATATGGATCAGAGACACATCTTTGCTGAAGAGTCTCTGAGAGTGGCTTGGGGTAATGCAAAACTAAACTCCTGATACTAATAATCTATTTGATTTATAAGAGTCACTTCTCTGACCCAGGATTAAGTTCCTTCATCCACAAATGAGAGTTGGACAAAATGGCCACTGAGACTCCCTCTAGATCTATGGCCCAATGATCTCAAATCTGTGGGGAGAACTACAATAGCAAACAATTTCAGCTGTTTTTCTTCTGCAAACACAAGCTGGGAATTGTGATAGAGAAGTTGAGACACAAAACTGGAAGAGTTTATACCCAATTCATGGTGGTACTTGTATTATTTTGGGTAAATCACAATTTCTCTGGTCTTCGGGTTCCCCATTATTCAAATGATATGATTGTCCTAAATCTTCTGAATTTTCCTTGGGTAATTTTCCTTGGGTACTTTGATCTGTGATAATCTGGAAATTTAAAGTTTATATTTTCAGGTTTTAAGTCCTATTTCAGATACTCATGAAACCTATGACTGGGTAAATTATTTAGCTTTATTCTCAGACTTAATTTGCTTATCTTTAGAATATGTATAAAAAATACATGTAGTACTTACCTACTAGGTTTCTTATAGGAATCAAAGTGCAGAATGTATATAAAACAAATATTCACATTCTTCCAAAAGTTTTAGTGCAATTAGAATTTTATTAAAACTTTTGAGATATCACATGCATGTATGTGTTTACATGATGTGTGTATGTGTATCTGAAGCTAGTTGGAACAGTACATAGGATATATGTTGGATAAGGAAAGCTTGAATTCAAATTTCAATTTAAGACATGTTCCCTTGTCTCAACTTCCTCATCTAGAAAATAGGGAAATAGTCATTGTATCTGCCCCCAAGGGTTGTTGTGACGACCATATGAGTTGACATACATAAAGCATTGTTCAAACCTTGATGCATTCTAAAAATGCTAATTATTAGTAATATGTATGTAAATATCATGCTATTAATAAAGTACATTTATATTAGATATTAGGTAATATTATTGACAAATAAAATTATATCAAATATTTAGTATTGTCATTTTGTTGTTCACAATATTATTGATAATTAATATGACTAAATCCCTGATAATATTGCTGGTGTTCCCCTCAAAAAAGTTTGGGACCTTCAAATTATGTTTCATTTTGGAATCTATAGTTATGTGATTTGTTTTGTTTTCAGCCTTGAATTATCCATCCTTGGTGGCAACCATTTTCCTGAGTTTCTCTTGAAATATCCCAAGCTACCTTTAATGTAGGGCAAGTGGCAAAGAAAATGTGAAGTAGCCATATGGCCTCAAGTCCTAATTGAAAGAACTCATGATATCTTACATCCAATGGCAAGGCTGTTCAGACCCATGGTACCAGAGAGATTTTCTGAAGGCAGGCTGCCACTGGCATTCACCAGTCAACAGCTCAAAGGTGGAACAGCACCTCAGTTTCTGGCAAGAAAAGAGTGTGTTTATTTGCACAAAACCAAAACAACTAAGGAGAAAAAAAATTTAGGCACCTCATTCTTTTTTATCTTCCAGGCAGGAAAATGCTCAAATAAAACCTAATATTTTCAGAAACATATTGGCAGAAGTCACACTCCTCTGAGAGAAAAAGGAATTGTGAACTAAAGCAATACCAGTGTTAAAGTCAGACTAGGTGAAAATCATGTAATTCAAGGTTTCAAATGATTCTTCTCTTCTCTGGATTTTCAAATTAAGAGAGAATTCTCTTGATTTGGTCCAAATATGGACATGGTAATAATTAATTCTATCCCTGAACCTTTGGGGGTAAGAATAGAATATCCCTCAATTCAATTTGAATCAACAAGCATTTATTTAATCCCCATCAAGACAGAGAATTCAGTTTAAGAATGGAAATGGTCCCTCTCCTTTAAAGAGCTTACATTCTATTATTTTTTAGGAGGAGAACATGTAACTGGAAATTATGGAAAATATATTGAATCTCTATTTGAGATAATACCAAATGTCAAGGTAGGGGAGTGGACTCCCTATTTGGGTGTGGACTTATAACTGGAGGGCAACATGATGACATAATGAATAAAATGCTGGCAGGTAGTTAACAAAATGGATATTGCACTAGAATTGGAATCAAAAGACCCGAGTTCAAATTCTGTATCAGATACTCCATCAACTAATGCAGAGTTTGGATAAGTCATTTAACTAGCTCCTCATTTTCCATTTTCTCAGTTTTAAATTTGGAATAATAATAGTGTCTGCCTCACAGCATGGTTTTGAGGATCCAATGACATATTTGCAAAGTGATTTTTTTTCTAAATTTAAGACACTGAATGCTATTCCTCATCATCATTAAGCTTATTATTGAATTTTGTACTTTCATGGGCACTAGGTTGTGCAGCAGAGTGCTGGACTTAGAATCAAGAAGAACTGAATTTGAATTCTTGTTAGGACATTTAATAGCTGAGTGATCCTACCCAGGAGAATTATTTGGCACCTTTTAGTTTTAGTTTCATCTTTTGGAAAAAAAATTAATATAAAAGCAGCACTGAACTCCTGGGCTGCTTGCATGAAGAAAATAGAACAATCTGTGTAAAGCACTTTACAAATGTAAAATGCTACCTATCATTTAAGACAATTGAGGGGAGCCATAGTGAATAGAACACTAGTCCTGGAGTCAGGAAAACCAATCTTATTCAATTCAAATCTGACCTCAGACACTTACAAGCTTGGCAAGTCATTTCATCTTGTTTGCCTCAATTTCCTCATCTGTAAAAGGAGCTAGAGGAAGAAATGGCAAACCCAGTCCAGTATCTTTGTCAAGAAAATTCCATGTGGGATCACAAAGTCAGGCACAACTTAACAATAATAATAATTTAGTGGTGGAAAGAGCCTTAGAGAACATTATCTTTATTTTATACAAGAAAGGGAAGCTTGGAGTGAAGTGATTTGCCTAAGCTCATATAGTTATCTAGAATCACCTACTTATGATAGGTGCACTCAGAAGCTAGACTTGTAGTCAATGAAGCAAGCTATTGTCCTGGCCAAAGATTAACAGGACTGTATTTATGACATGCCCATCCAAGCACAGTGAGCTGGCAGACTACTTTGGCAGATGTGGCAGAAAGAAAATATCTGGATATTCATAAAAGGTAAACCATATCTCCTAAATATTGTTATTTATTAATGGGGAAAGGAGAAAGGAAAGGCAGGAAATGTTTAATTTCCTTGGGGATGGAGATTATTTCACTTTTTGTACTTGCATCCTTTGCACCCATCAAGTTCCTGACCCATAGTAGGTTCTTATATATATGTAAATGTATAATATATGTATATATGTAATATATAATATATGTATACATGTATATATAATATACATTTATATATAGTGTTATATACATATATATATATATAAATGTATATAATATATATTTATATATAATATACTTATATGTATATAATATATCTTTATTTATAATATATTATAAACATATAATATAATAATTATATATATATAAATTATACATAAATAATTGCTATTTTATTAACAATAGAACTCAGAGCACTGTCCAGTATGTTCTACTACAACTGACTACTGGGTTGTCTTTTAGTCTTTAAAAGAGAAAGTGACCACTCTATAACCCACACAAAATCGAAAGAAAACCTTTACAGAACCAGAAATAAGATCATGCACACAGAGTATAGGAACTGCATGCATGAAGATCACATTCTGTTGACATAACCTCCCATTGCACAACTGCACCACAAAACTGTTCTTAACTCACGAAGCTTAGAGATGGCCATGTTCCATGTTTGTAAAACATAAGCAATCCTTACCTGGTATCTGTATGAAGGATTGACAAGAAAAAATTAACAACTTGAACTATGAATACATACGGAATGCTTTTACTATGGAGGATCTCTGGGAAAGTTTTGTACTCACAGATGGACTGAAACTCTATTCTTGGTGTCCAGGAAAGGCTTCTGGGGGAACATCAACTTAGTACCCCATGAAATATGTTGATCATCTACATTTGGGATGCAAGTTCTGCTAAGCCCATGGTTTACTGTAAAATCTTTCTCCCAAAGTCTAACCAATACCCTGGCATACTTGGATAAATACTTTCCCCAGTGGAGTCATTGCTTGGGTTTTACAACTGAAGTGATAATATTGATGATACTGACCTCAGTTGTAATTACAACCCATTTGAATGGAAGGGGAGTCCTGCTTGTTTTAACATTTGTCTCTCTTGGGTCTTTCTTTTTATCACTTTGTCAATGATTACTTTGCCATGTTAAATAACAAATTACTAACACACAAACAAACAAAAATAGACACTTGGGAGTCCCATGGGAACTAAACTAGAAGGCAGATCTCACAGGGTCCCTTGGTACCAGCACTGAAAATCCCAATGGCCAAGGAGGGCAATTGCCTATTGATGAAGGAATCAAAATACAAAGAGGGAGATGAAACTTTGGCTGCTTGTTCTCAGTTCTGTTCAGATGTGAACATCAAGGGAGTTAATGCTAGCTTGGTTAATTTATTTGCAAATACAATAAAATGTTCATATTTTAAACTTTGTTTTCTCAGGATTTCTGGCAATTCACACAGTTTCTGACCTGGGTTGATCCTTTCTATTTACAAAAAGAATCTGCTGAGCAAAAAGTAGGAAAGTGTTTTTGTTTTTTTGTTTTTTTTAAGAAATTGTTAACAAGATGTTGACAAAGCACACTAGAAGTTCATTGTTTAATCTATGTGCTAATTACATAAAATGCTTACCTATGCATTTAATATAGAATCAATTTTACCTCTAGGAGCTTTTTATTTTTGTTTTAATATTAGAAAGATTTTATTATTATGTCAATATGAACTAAAGAACGTTGTCTTGAAAATACATATATGATGAATAATTTTCTATGGGAATAACTATTACATAATAGGAGCATCATTTCTACTTAGGTGGCCAGTACCTAACAAGAATGCTTAATAAATTGTTGATTTATTAATGGATAACTATAATTTGGAGTTTATTTGAACTATTTATTAACAACATGCTAATCAGATGAGACATTTCTCTGGTGAAATTTCATTTTGGAAGAAGATGGGGAAAAAGAATGCACCAGAAGGAGTGTAGAGTATGTTTTGTGGGATGGGGGAATCAATCCTACTCCTTTCGTCTCCTCTGTTAGTCCATGGTATTTTTTGTTCATGTGATACCGATAACTGACCTCTTGCTATTGTGTGAGGATTCAAAGAGCCAAGTTACTATTCTATTTGTGTTTTTGTGTGTGTTATGTGTGTGCCTTGTTGAGTTATCAACAGAAATTCTATTTTATATCAAATAGCATGGAAGACAAAGGGTGGACTAGTAAAGCCCTACCCCAGGAAACTGAGTCTTTCATATAAATGGATTCGTCTCACTTGATCTTTGGGTCAGTGATACTATGGAATGATGGAATTTTAAATGTTGGAGTAGGGAGGGTAGTATTCTTTTTTTTTAAAAAACAAAGTTTTGCTCATTCCTTCACTTCTAGCAAAAATTCATACTGCTATTCAATCATAGTCAAAAGTTTTAAGATACAAAACAAAGATCAAATAATACATTCTTTCCCCTCTTTATAATTCAAAAGAATTTGATTTGGATTCTAATTGTTTGACTTATGTATTCTTCTCTATGCCAAAGTGACAGACTCCATTTTTACAATAAAGAACCCTGTTCTACCATTTTGTAATAATACTGATACCTATACAGTTGTAATAAGGACCCAAGGGACAGAAAAGGGAGATGGAGAATGTAGTAATTATCACCATTTTGTTTGTTTTTCCCCAAATGTTGAACAATTCATAAAATGCTAATCAATAAAACCAGAAGCAATAATGCAAAATAATAATAGTAATAATAATAAAAGCAATAATAATAATAACATATGGAATAACATCCTCCATGAGCAAATATAGTCTGAAACAATTCTGTTTAAAGAAACTCAAAATCTTGATATGTCTGTGGTTAATAAAATAGAGACAATATCTGGAAATATCCTCTGCTTAACTCTGATATGTGGAGAAAAGAACTATTCTTCAAGTTTTGAATTTCAACATGTTTATTTGAGTCAGAATCTTTTTTGTGTGTTTTTACTTTTTCTTTATTTTCAGTTTCTTTATATTAAAATTCCTCTACTAGACTGTGAAAGGCAGCAGACTGAATCTCTGGCAGACATCTTTCTATAATAGTCACCCAGGAAATCTGGGAGGGGGAGGAATTATCCTAGCCCTCCAGTTTATTCCATAAGCTACCAGGGCAACTAATGAATGAAATCCACTACTCTTAGTTGTGAGATACTTTTCAAGTCTAAATTGAGCTCAGAGCTCAAGTGGTATGGCCATCACTGAGAAGTAAGATTTTGTCATTAGGAATAGCAGCATTAACAATGGGATTATGGTAGAAGATTGTCACCAGATACTAGGACTCTTGATCAAAACAAAGAAACAAGAGGAAAGTCTCTTTACCACCCAATGTTGGCCAATGATAATAAGGGCCTGGATAGACTCACCCACGCACCCCTCAGACCCCCTCCATGCCTTTGTGACTAGTGTTACCAATGAGAGAAAGATTAGAAAGTGAAGTTACTCACCATGGAAGAATCACTGCTTCCACTCCCGAGCAGAGCTCCCTCAGCACAGGTTGGTAGATGGGTAGAAAGTTGACTAGCCCTGCCCCCATCTATGACATCACAATCTACCTCATAAAAGGTAGTGAAAGTGTTCTGAACTCCTGTCTGATTTCCGAGAGATACAGAAAAGAGAGAGTGAGAGAGAGAGCAAGAGAAAAACGATACCCTAGTTTGGGAGAGGGGGAGGAAGGGAAGGGTAAGGGTGAAAAGGGGTAGGCAGAGGATGGGACAGGGAAGAACTAGAGGGAGGAATTTTGTTATGAAAGAGTTAAGTTCAGTAAGAGACACATGAGTTCTTTATATAAAGATATCCTATGATTTGAACTCCACTTGCTGGCTGCCATTGAACCTTGATATCCACCATCTGGAAGGAGGATGAAGAAGTATTGTGCCTTATAAGGCACATCAAGGCATAGGTGGTGGAGTACTGGGATGGAAGGTCCTAATTAAAGTTCTGAAGATCACCAAGAAAGAAAGCATGGGCCACAGCTCTTAAAGCCTGGAACGAGAAGCTAGGAATTTTAGATGCTGTTGTTAGAAGTTCCACTGCCCTGCTGCGTGACCTTCAGCAATTTATTCAGCCTCTGCATGCCCAGCTGTGAAATGGGGCCAAAAGGATACTCACCTCTTTCATAGAAATCAATGGTGTTTTAATTCATTGATTGCTGCTAGTGAAACTTTTAGTTATTCTTCTTTTAAGATGCTCAGATTGCGTGAAGGGCATTGAGTTTTACAAATCAATAATGCCCATGAGCCATTTTAAGAGAGTTCTTCCAAAAGTGCCATTCATTGCAAAATAATACTGTCAATGTTGGCAAGTATTTAGCATGTGAGCCTGTATATGTACGTGTGTTGTCAAAAATCGATTAGTCTTGATACATAATTCTCCCTTAATCTATGTAGAGTTTAAATTAGAATAAGCTAACTAAATGATTTTAATTAAATAAGTTGCATAATGTTATTAAAACATATAAAAATTTGGGGCACCCTGTATATTTGTGAGAAAATATAAATAGGACTCTCTACAAAAACCATAGAAAAATTAAGTATGATGGCAAGATATTTAGCTTCTCTAAGTAAGATATTAATTTAATGAGGCCTAAGGAATCACAGTGATCAGTTTGCCTCTTGATTTTGCAATAATTGTACAGACATGACTTTTATGCAGTGCCATGTCTAATCCCATAAGGGAAATAGACAGAATGGCAGATTACCACAATATGATCTAGGGAGGAACACTATCAAAAGTCAAATTAAGTAGAAAGTCATTTTCATCCTCAAAAACAAAACAAAACAAAAACAAAACAAAACAAAACAAAACAAAAAAAAAAAAAAAACTTTTGGAGGTTTCAAAAAGTATGCGATGGAGTGCTCTCAAATGGAGGGCACTTGTAACCACCCGTGGTGGATTCCTTTAAAATCTCCCCATTGAAATAATACTTCACTGTGAGTAGAGAGTTCCAATTATGATTTGCAGATCTGCAATGTAATGAAAGATGACTAGGGCCTTCATCATTGATAGAATCTGTCAAGTTATTCAAAATGGAGAGCTATCTCGATTCAGTGTTCCTTTTAACTGAAAATCAGCTGTTACCAAAACTAATTCATTAATTATATATATTTTTCAAGGAAAACTTTCTAAAATATATGAAAATATAGACAAGGGAAGAATACAGTCTAAATTATCCAAAAGCATTAAATTCCAAATACATTCTGATTTGGAAATATTATCATATCTCTCTTAAATAAAGAGAGTAGTAGCTTATTTTAGTGTGGCCAATAAATGGCACAATCATTTATCTTTTGTAAACAAAATGTTAAATATTTACTTTTATTTATGTGACCCTTCCTGTGTGTGAATTTTTGAGCTTAAGCAAACATTTCTGTATTGGGTAGTCCCCCAGGACATGCCAAAATGATTATAGTCTTCTCCTCACAACCAAACAATTTGACTTTGAATCTAAAAGATTTTTTGAATAAATTTAAAATTTTTGTCCACTTTGAGCAAGATATGAATATATCACACCATCTAAAATGGATTTCAAGGTATTTTTGCTCTTTCCTAACAAAAATCTACTTTAATTGTTGAACAATGACTTCAGGACCCCAATGCAAAACTAGGCTGAATCAAAATAATACCTAGGGGTGAACTGTGCTGGATTTTTGGGTGAAGTGTTGAATTAGATATGATCGAGTGTGAAATTTGCAATGATGCCTTTAGTTGTGTTAGAAATCTCTGAATTCAAGTACTTTTTCCCCTAGAATACTGTGACAGAATCAAATTTTATCTGTTTCTTTTTATGACTGAAAATTCCACAGCCATCCAGGTACGGACTAATCTTGATCCCACTTATCAATATCCTGTTTCTATCTCAGTGCAGGGAATGCTTAATGGTCTTGAACGAACAAATATAATTCTTTGTGAAGCTACGAATTAGAAGGATTCCAAATATCCAGTGGAAATATTATATCTTGATGGTCAAAGACTGAATATCAGTTTTGAATTTTTGAATTGTTTTATTTTCTAAGTAGGAAACAAGACTTGAGGAGGAATCATCTAGATGAAAAGCTCAGCAGGGCTCATGATTAAAAGTCAGGTGCCAACCTTTCTTTCATATGATTTTTGTTTGTTCCAAAAGAACCTTTCACAGATGTATTTAAAGACTGGCTAATTGTGCATAGATAATTGGGATGTCTTTTTTTCTGATTTTAACCTATTAGGTTACAGTCACCATTCCATTGGCCAAAAGAATTGCTGTTGAGTAGCAAAGCAAATGATGATTGGCTTTGATAACACAGATTTTAAAGTGTGAGCCTCCCAAAAGGGAGGGATGATATTGCTTCTCTTGATGCAGGATCTCACATTTTGGCAAGGGCTAAACAAGAGAAAAGTAAGTTAATGTTCTTCTGGGATGATGCTGAGTGGAAATTCCCAAGATTGTCTAGCCCACTCCTCCTTCCCCATTCATCCAACTGCATTGTAACATAAATCTCAAGGGAAAAGGTTAAATTATTTGGTACTGATAAGACAGATGTTAGATTCCTGTTTATAGTCTAGGGCAAGTCATTGACTGAAAAAAGAGTATTCAGAGAACAGAGGTAAAATGAGATGCTAGAAATATTTATGAGATGGGAAAAGTGAAAAAAGATAAGTAAGAATTATTTGACTTCAAAAAGTAGGAGAAAAGATGAAAACATGTGAAACTGATGCTTACAGGGCATCAAAGAAGGGATGGTTCAATGAAGACTCAGGAAATGTAGTTTGAGAGAATGAAAACACAGAATCAAAGAATTTCTGGATTGCAAGGGTTTTCAATGGCCATCTAGGTCAGACATCAAGAAACATGTCCCATTTGCTAAGTCTGTATAAAAGAAAATGGTACCTTTCCTGGGATTGGGATAAAAAAAATGATAGCATATGAATCATTTAAATCAGACTGGAAATAATCATTCAAAATAGCCTATAGAGTCCAAGAAACCAAGGAGACTTTAAACACAAGGAGCTATCCATCAGCAGACATATGGGTACCCTAGGCAAAGAATACTTTAAAACAGAAATAAAACAGAATATATGCTTTGAGTGAGGCATATGAGAAAAAAATATATATATGTGTGTGTGTGTGTGTGTGTGTGTGTGTGTGTGTGTGATTTTTTTTTTCCTTTTACTGAGAAAGAACTTGGGAAATGGTATAATTCTGAAATATTTTTGTCATGTGACAATATAAGTGAAATGAATCAGACAATCTTCCAGCCAAAAGGATTAAATACTATTCCATGGAAGCTGTGGATTAGTTCTGTGTATTGGGAATACAAAACTGGAATGAGTTGTTTCAAACCTCAGAAACTCTTTTCTTTAAGGTAACAGTGATCACTTGTTTATGAAAAGCTAAAGTCGAAAGATGAGCAAATCCAGAAGTGAACACAAAATCCCAGCTCAAAAGCACTACTGGTATATCTAAATTCCCTTTATTCTCAACTGAGCCACAAGAAATCGAAAGCAGACATAAATGATAAACAAGATCTGCAATCTATTCTGCCAATAAGTTTAATAGCTTTATCTTCCAAATTGACAAAATTACATAAAATGGAGAGTTTTCAGATTCATTTTCACTATTTTCCTGAGGCTGCAATCTACAAATTAATACCAGAATATCCCAACTTGGAAGGGTAAGACGGAAAACTTAGATAATTCATATTTTAAAAATAGACTAAAATATCATCCAGAATTGATTGTAGCACACACATATCTAATTCAGGAAAAGAAAAATAAAAAGAACTAATGAATTTCACAATTTTAAAAATAAGAAAAAAATTTAAATGAATATTATTTTTATCAGTGTGTGAAAAAAGAGTAATCACATATGGATTTGTTCACCTTTATATATAATCCAGCTTTAAAAATATCTTCTAATATTTTTCAAGGGACCACCCAAATATAAAATGTCCCATAGGGTAAAATGTTTTTGGAAGAAAGCTGAAAGTTAATAACCAATTGGTATAACCAAAGTTATAATAATATCCTATTGGAATACTATTTTTCCCTAACATTATGTAAAATGCTATATAAAATCACATAAATATTTGCTTTTTAAAAAATAATTTTTATTATCTTTATTATCTTGTACTCATCTCCATTCAAATAGGAACCAACCATATTATTATAAAAGGTGTCAATTTTTTTTTTCCCAATCTAAACTAAAACAACAAAAAGAGCTGCCCCCTATTTACCAAAGCACTATCAAATTTAAATTTCTAAAACTCAATCTAATTATCTCATTATCCCCCTCAAGAAAATCCAGTGGCTTAATTGCAAGAATGCCTCTCTTTGGCATTAAAAGCCCTTTATAATCTGGTCCTATACAAGCTGGCTCTAGAACATCATTTCTGATTTATTCAACATTACTCATATTAACACATTCTATATTCCAGCAAAAGTAGTTTTCTATTCTTGGTATATAACATTGCATCTTCTATCTCTGAATTTACACAGTATATATTTTGTGTCTGGAATATTATCCCTCCTTGCCTCTGCATCAGAGCAACTTTTTTGTTTGGTTCGAAGTTTGGTTCAAATGCGATTTCTTGTACCACACTTATCCTAATCTCTATTACATCAGTCTAAGGCTCTCAGCTGATCTCCTCAATTATTAATATCAGTTCCTACACACACACACACACACACACACACACACACACACACACACACACAAACACACAAATACAAACACCACACACACACAAATACACACACACCCCCTTAATTAAACATATATTTATCTTTATATTTCATAAGCTATTTACAATGTATCTATATATAGATCTGTATCTATTGTGATAG